>NW_025287834.1:0-1106 GCF_018294505.1 Triticum aestivum
GGCCAGAATCGGCCCAAACTGTGATTGTTGATGACCGACACGTAAGCGCACCTTGGAGTTCGACAACCATGGAAATCGCTTCGGGACCCCAAAACGGTGAGTAATAGTCCATGAAACGGCCAGAATCAACCAAAACTGTGAGTGTTGATGACCAACACGTAAGCACACCTTGGAGTTCAACAACTATGGAAATCGCTTCGGGACCCCAAAACCGTGAGTAATAGTCCATGAAACGGGCCAGAATCGGCCAAAACTGCGAGTGTTGATGACCAACACGTAAGGACACCTTGGGGTTCAACAACTATGGAAATCGCTTCGGGACCCCAAAACGGTGAGTAATAGTCCACGAAACCCGTCAGAATTGGCCAAAACTCTCAGTGTTGACGACGGACACATAAACGAACCCCGGGGCTCATCGATCGTGGAAATTGCACTAGGTCCCCAAAACGCTGAGTGATAGTGCACAAAACGGACTAGAATCGGCCGAATATGTGAGTGTTGATCACCGACACGTAAACGCACCAAGGGTTCGTCAATCATCGAAATGACTCCAAGACCCCAAAATAGAGTAATAGTCCAAGAAACGGGCCAGAATCGGCCCAAACTGTGATTGTTGATGACCGACATGTAAGCGCACCTTGGAATTCGACAACCATGGAAATCGCTTTGGGACCCCAAAACGGTGAGTAATAGTCCATGAAACGGGCCAGAATCGGCAAAAACTGCGACTGTTGATGACCAACACGTAAGCACACCTTGGAGTTCAACAACTATGGAAATCACTTCGGGACCCCAAAACCGTGAGTAATAATCCACGAAACATGTCAGAATTGGCCAAAACTGTGAGTGTTGACGAAAGACACATAAATGCACCCCGGGGTTCATCAATCGTGGAAATCCCTCTGGGTCTCCAAAACGCTGAGTAATAGTGCACGAAACGGACACGATTCGGCCAAATATGTGAGTGTTGATGACCGACACGTAAACGCGCCCTGGGGTTCGTCAATCATGGAAATGACTCTGTGACCCCAAAATAGAGTAGTAGTCCAAGAAACGGGCCAGAATCGGCCCAAACTGTGATTGTTGATGACCGACACGTAAGCGCA
>NW_025287835.1:0-1106 GCF_018294505.1 Triticum aestivum
TCCTCCATAAACGAGAAACATGTCCTTTGTCCTTTTCAGGTACTTCAGGATATTCTTGACCGCTGTCCAGTGTTCCTTGCCGGGATTACTTTGGTATCTTGCTACCAAACTTACGGCAAGGTTTACATCGGGTCTGGTACACAGCATGGCATACATAATAGATCCTATGGCTGAAGCATAGGGGATGACACTCATCTCTTCTTTATCTTTTGCCATGGTCGGTGACTGAGCTGAGCTCAGTCTCATACCTTGTAACATAGGCAAGAACCCCTTCTTGGACTGATCCATTCTGAATCTCTTCAAAATCTTATCAAGGTATGTGCTTTGTGAAAGACCTATGAGGCGTCTCGATCTATCTCTATAGATCTTGATGCCTAATATATAAGCAGCTTCTCCAAGGTCCTTCATTGAAAAACACTTATTCAAGTAGGCCTTAATGCTGTCCAGAAATTCTATACTATTTCCCATCAGGAGTATGTCATCTACATATAATATGAGAAATGCTACAGAGCTCCCACTCACTTTCTTGTAAACGCAGGCTTCTCCATAAGTCTGCATAAACCCAAACGCTTTGATCATCTCATCAAAGCGAATGTTTCAACTCCGAGATGCTTGCACCAGTCCATAAATGGATCGCTGGAGCTTGCATACTTTGTTAGCGTTCCGAGGATCGACAAAACCTTCCGGCTGCATCATATACAGTTCTTCCTTAAGATGCCCGTTAAGGAATGCTGTTTTGACGTCCATCTGCCATATCTCATAATCATAGTATGCGGCAATTGCTAACATGATTCGGACGGACTTTAGCTTCACTACGGGAGAGAATGTCTCGTCGTAGTCAATCCCTTGAACCTGTCGATAACCCTTAGCGACAAGTCGAGCTTTATAGATGGTAACATTACCATCCGCGTCCGTCTTCTTCTTAAAGATCCATTTGTTTTCTATCGCTCGCCGATCATCGGGCAAGTCTGTCAAAGTCCATACTTTGTTTTCATACATGGATTCTATCTCGGATTTCATGGCTTCAAGCCATTTGTTGGAATCCGGGCCCGCCATTGCTTCTTCATAGTTCGAAGGTTCATTGTTGTCTAACAACATGATTTCCA
>NW_025287836.1:0-1106 GCF_018294505.1 Triticum aestivum
GTTGCGGGAGGCCACTGAAGTGGCGCCAGAGGGTGATGGCTCGGCTACTAAAAACATGGGGGACACTACCCCCATGCAAACAGACGACGGGGGCCTGGATCAGTCCGACCCCTAGCCGAATACCACTCTGGAGACCCACGTGGCTCCGGAGTCGAGCGAGCAGCCCCCTTCAAGGGAATGGGGGTGTCGACTCCACCGGTGACTTCTATCAATCCGGAGGCACCGGATATGTTGAGGGAAGCACTTCAACGTGCTTCCGTCGTGGAAGAGCACCGTACCCTGATGGGTGCAGTGGTTGAGAAGGTTCAGTCTGCTAAAAGCGGTCTGAACGAGGCTTTCACGAGCTTGTTAACAGGTTTTGAGCTAAGTGATATAACATGCTTTAGCCGCTTTTCGTATTGGAAGGATGTGCCTATATATAGATAGTATCCCCTGAGACTCTATTTGGGTCCTTGGGAAAAAAAGCCAGATAGAGGATCAAATAGTCACCGGAGATAACACGTTCATCTATTCTAATAAACAGGCTTCACTGTTGGCAGCTTCACCTAAGGATGCTGAAGTATCCGAACTCCAGCAAACACTGAAGCTAGCTGACGATGAGATTGACCGTATCAAAAAGCGGTTCGATGAGGCCCAGGGTATGCTTTTTGTTTTTTAAAGAGACCCCTTTATCAGCCTAAGTTATAATGCGAACTCAGAGTTTAAGCTCATGCGCCGCTATGTAAATGGTTGTAAGCAACGCGGTCGAGGTCGAGGCCCTCAAGAATGCCCTTGTCAAAGCCAAGGAGGAGGCGAGGGCAAGCAAAGTAGCCGCGGAGAAAGCGGCTGCGGATGTAGAGGCCGAAAAGGTCGCCCACCTTCAGTATGAGGCGAGGGTGACCAAAGTAGAGCAAGCGCTCTAGGAAGCCGCCACCAAGTGTGAGTCCTTGGAAGAGAGCAACAAGGCCCAAGCGGCTGAGCTCACCAAGGCTCTTCAAGCTGCGAAGGAGGCTCGATCCGAGTCCCGGGCAGCTCATGAGGAGATCAAGCAAGCCGGACAGATAGTGGTTGGTAAGCCTTTTCTTTTACAGAGTATATTCGGCGGTTGGAGATATGCTTTGCTAAAT
>NW_025287837.1:0-1106 GCF_018294505.1 Triticum aestivum
TACCTAAGCCTGAGACTAAGTGCTTCTACTGCAAAGGGACTGGTCACTGGAAGCGGAACTACCCCAAGTATTTGGTGGATAAGAAAGATGGCAAAGTGAACAAAGGTATATTGGATATACATGTTATTGATGTGTACTTACTAGTGTTTATAGCAACCCCTCAGTATTTGATACTGGTTCAGTTGCTAAAGAGTAGTAACTCGAAAACGGGAGTAGCAGAATAAACAGAGACTAGTAAAAGGCGAGGTGACGATGTGTGTTGGAAGTAGTTCCAAGATTGATATGATCATCATCGCACACTCCCTATACTTTCGGGATTAGTGTTATTTGGTGTTTGCGTTGAGCATGAATATGATTTGATCATGTTTATTGCAATACGGTTATTCATTTAAGTTAGAGAACAATTGTTGTTCTGTTTACATGAATAAAAACCTTCTATGGTCATACACACCAACGAAAATGGTTTGTTGGATCTCGATCGTAGTGATACACATAATCATAATATTGAAGCCAAAAGATGCAAAGTTAATAATGATAGTGCAACCTATTTGTGGCACTGCCGTTTAGGTCATATTGGTGTAAAGCGCATGAAGAAACTCCATACTGATGGGATTTTGGAATCACTTGATTATGAATCACTTGATGCTTGCGAACCGTGCCTCATGGGCAAGATGACTGAAACGCCGTTCTCCGGAACTATGGAGAGAGCAACAGATTTTTTGGAAATCATACATACAGATGTATGTGGTCCGATGAATATTGAGGCTCGTAGCAGGTATCATTATTTTCTGACCTTCATAGATGATTTGAGCAGATATGGGTATATCTACTTAATGAAACAAGAGTCTGAAACATTTGAAAAGTTCATATAATTTCAGAGTGAAGCGGAAAATCATCGTAACAAGAAAATAAAGTTTCTACGATATGATCGTGGAGAAGAGTATTTGAGTTACGAGTTTGGCCTTCAGTTAAAACAATGTGAAATAGTTTCACTACTCACGCCACCTGGAACACCACAGCATAATGGTGTGTCCGAACGTCATAACCGTACTTTATTAGATATGGTGCGATATATGATGTCTCTTACCGATCTACCACTATCGTTT
>NW_025287838.1:0-1106 GCF_018294505.1 Triticum aestivum
TTATTTTCAATATTTTTTTGAACAAATCTTTCCAATATTTCATTCACACATCTTCTAAGTACTGTAGCTACTAATATTCATAATTAAGATTAAGCTATGCCGCTTAAACAGCAGCCAAGTGTAGTAAATTGTATGCTAGCAGAGATCTAGCCCTATGAAAAACAAAAGATATCGACTTCTAGCAGCAGCGACATCACATCGTCTAGAAAAAGCAGTAGCGACAAGCACTCAATCCCACCGAGAATCTTATCTTCTCCACACATCCACCCAGCGCTCTGCCGACCAGCACCAGCAGACCTCTCCTCCCGCGCCTCCGCCACAGGCCCAGCTAGCCACCAGCCAGGAGCTCATGCACAAGCCAGCCGCACTGCACAACGCTGCCGCCCGTACACCGCCGCCAGCACCAACCACGCCGGAGCAAGGAGCTCCCCTCGACCCCGGGCGCCTGCCTCCCGTCCGGCGACCGGCCGCTGGTCCGCTGACCTTCTCCCTCTCCGTTCCTTCCCCTTATGGATCTCTCCCTCACCTCTCACATCCCCGTATCTTTTCTGTACAGGAGCATCACACCCGCGCCATGGACCTCCGACCCCGACGCCCAAGCTCCCGATGCTGTTCATCGCCAGATCCGCGCCGCCCCACCTTCTCCGACCATGTCGGGAGCTGCCGTCAGGAGCACGCGCTGTTAGAAATAAGCCATGCCACTGCATGCGTCATGCGCGCGGCCATAGCTCCGTGTTTAGTCGTGTGTGTACTAGCGGCTGTAGGGATTAGTTAGACTGGCTGCGTTGAGTGGCGCAGCCGTGGCTGGCTAGCTACATGCATGGCGGGTCATGTGGCCGTTGGAAGAGGCTGGATCTGGGCGTGCATGCAGGTAGTGGCTGGTGCGGTGAGCGTGCGTTGGTGCATGCGTGAGTTAATTAGTTAGTGCTGTTAGTGGCCGCGTGTGACGGATGGTGCGTGTGTTGGTGTGTGTGTGCAGCCGGGTATAAAAAGCCCCCTGATATATTGATCGAGGTGCGGCGGTAAGAGCCATGTGTAGCCATGTAGCCACTGTAAGGAAGAAAAGGATTGGGGCGTTCGTGCGCCCGTGCCGGCGTTCGTGCGCT
>NW_025287839.1:0-1106 GCF_018294505.1 Triticum aestivum
TGATATATATCTTACTTGGGAGTTAGAAACTGAACAACGATTTACATGTTTACAATATCCTGAGGAGAGACGAGTTGCTGCTGCTGTTTGTGCTTTCACTAGTTTTGCATGTGTATGGTGGTCTGAACATTGTAGATTATATCCTATTCCAACTACTTGGGCTGCTCTGAAAACTGCTATGCGTACGCGTTGGGTTCCACCATATTATCAACGTGAATTGCTTCAAAAATTGCAGCGTTTAAGACAAGGGAAAAATTCTGTAGAAGAATATTATCAGGAATTACAAACTGGCATGATTAGATGTGGTATTGTTGAGGAGAATGAAGCTATGCTTGCACGTTTTCTGGGTGGATTAAATAGAGAGATTCAGACCATTCTAGACTATAAGGAGTATACTAATATCACTCGTTTATTCCATCTTGCTTGTAAAGCTGAACGTGAAGTGCAAGATCGACAAGCATTGGGGCGAACTAACTTTTCTGCAGGCCGACCTTCCTCATGGACACCACGTGCATCTTCTACTTCAACTGCATCAGCACCTCCATCCGGTGCCACCTCCAGCCGTGATACAAGAAAACAGGCACAACCACCATTATCTGCCAAGAGTGCACCTGCGGGGCCTGCACAGCGTTCTTCTTCTTCCATGGCATCAACAGGGCACACAAGTGATATTATTTGTCATCGTTGTAAGGGAGGAGGTCATTATGCGAGAGAATGCAAATCTCCGCGTGTGATGATTGCTACCGCGGATGGTGGATATGAGTCTGCTAGTGACTATGATGAGGAGACTTTGGCTCTTATTACACGTGAAGAACATGGTGGAGATGATTCTGATCATGAGACGCAATACATGGCTCCTGAAGACGCTGACAGGTATGAATGTTTAGTTGCTCAACGTGTTTTGAGTGTGCAGATCACACAAGCTGAGCAAAATCAGAGGCACAATTTGTTCCATACCAAGGGAGTTGTGAAGGAACGTTCTGTGCGTGTCATCATAGACGGAGGGAGCTGCAACAACTTGGCTAGCATGGAGATGGTGGAGAAGCTTTCTCTCACCACAAGACCACATCCACATCCTTACTACATCCAATGGTTCAACAACAGCG
>NW_025287841.1:0-1106 GCF_018294505.1 Triticum aestivum
TTTTGGAGCCCCGGTTCTAAGCTGTAAAGCATGCCACACTGAACGAGGGAGTAATCATCAGCGCGAGACTGCCAAGCATTCATAATGTCTTGGTTCTCTGGGACGGGAGCGTCACCTAGCGGTCCTTCTAGGACATATTGTTTCCTGGCAGCTATGAGGATGATCCTCAGGTTCCGGACCCAGTCCGTATAGTTGCTGCCATCATCTTTCAGCTTGGTTTTCTCTAGGAACGCGTTGAAGTTCATGTTGACATTAGCGTTGGCCATTGATCTACAAGACATATTTGCAAAGGTTTTAGACTAAGTTCATGATAATAAAGTTCTAATCAAATTATGAACTCCCACTTAGATTAGACATCCCTTTAGTCATCTAAGTGATACACGATCCGAGTCGACTAGCCCGTGTCCGATCATCACGTGAGACGGACTAGTCATCGTCGGTGAACATTTTCATGTTGATCGTATCTTCCATACGACTCGTGTTCGACCTTTCGGTCTCCGTGTTCCGAGGCCATGTCTGCACATGCTAGGCTCGTCAAGTTAACCCTAAGTGTTTTCGCTGTGTAAAACTGTCTTACACCCGTTGTATGTGAATGTAAGAATCCATCACACCCGATCATCACGTGGTGCTTAGAAACGACGAACTGTATCAACGGTGCACAGTTAGGGGAGAACACTTCTTGAAATTTTATAAGGGATCATCTTATTTACTACCGTCGTCCTAAGTAAACAAGATGCATAATACATAATAAACATCACATGCAATTATATAGTTGTGACATGATATGGCCAATATCATATAGCTCCATTGATCTTCATCTTCGGGGCTCCATGATCATCTTGTCACCGGCTTGACACCATGATCTCCATCATCATGATCTCCATCATCGTGTCTTCATGAAGTTGTCACGCCAACGACTACTTCTACTTCTATGACTAACGTTTAGCAATAAAGTAAAGTAGTTTACATGACGTTATTCAATGACACGCAGGTCATACAAAAAATAATGACAACTCCTATGGCTCCTGCCGGTTGTCATACTCATCGACATGCAAGTCGTGAATCCTATTACAAAGAACATGATCTCATACATCACAATTCATCAT
>NW_025287842.1:0-1106 GCF_018294505.1 Triticum aestivum
GGTACGAGTAAAGTGACTTGCCGGTAACGAGATTGAACGAGGTATTGGGATACCGACGATCGAATCTCGGGCAAGTAACATATCGATAGACAAAGGGAATAGCGTACGGGGTTGATTGAATCCTCGACATCGTGGTTCATCCGATGAGATCATCGTGGAGCATGTGGGAGCCAACATGGGTATCCAGATCCCGCTGTTGGTTATTGACCGGAGAGTCGTCTCGGTCATGTCTGCTTGTCTCTCGAACCCGTAGGGTCTACACACTTAAGGTTCAGTTACGCTAGGGTTGTAGGGATATGTATATGCAGTAACCCGAATGTTGTTCGGAGTCCCGGATGAGATCCCGGACGTCACGAGGAGTTCCGGAATGGTCCGGAGGTAAAGATTTATATATGGGAAGTCCTGTTTCGGGCATCGGGACAAGTTTCGGGGTTATCGGTATTGTACCGGGACCACCGGAAGGGTCCCGGGGGTCCACCGGGTGGGTCCACCTATCCCGGGGGGCCACATTGGCTGTAAGGGGGTGCGCCTTGGCCTAATGGGCCAAGGGCACCAGCCCCACATAGGCCCATGCGCCTAGGGTTTAAGGGGGCAAGAGTCCTAGGAGGGTAAGGCACCTCCTAGGTGCCTTGGGGGGGAGGGAAACCCCCCTAGGCCGCCGCACCCCCTAGGAGATTGGATCTCCTAGGGCCGGCCACCCCCCTTGGCACCCCTATATATAGTGGGGGAGAGGAGGGACTTCATACCTGAACGCCTCGGCCTTTGGTTGCCTCCTTCTCCCTCCCCAACACCTCCTCAACCTCCATAGTGCTTAGCGAAGCTCTGCCGGAGTACTGCAGCTCCATCAACACCACGCCGTCGTGCTGCTGCTGGTGCCATCTCCCTCAACCTCTCCTCCCTCCCTTGCTGGATCAAGAAGGAGGAGACGTGGCTGTTCCATACGTGTGTTGAACGCGGAGGTGCCGTCCGTTCGGCGCTGGTCATCGGTGATTTGGATCACGTCGAGTACGACTACATCATCACCGTTCTTTTGAACGCTTCCGCTCGCGATCTACAAAGGTATGTAGATGCATCTAATCACTCGTTGCTAGATGAACTCCTAGATG
>NW_025287843.1:0-1106 GCF_018294505.1 Triticum aestivum
GTTGTCGTGGATAGATTCTCGAAAATGGCACACTTTATACCATGTCATAAAAGCGATGATGCTGTTAATGTTGCTGATTTGTTCTTTCGTGAAATTATTCGCTTGCATGGTGTGCCAAATACTATTGTTTCAGATCGTGATACTAAATTTCTTAGCCACTTTTGGAGATGTTTATGGGCTAAGTTGGGGACTAAACTGCTTTTTAGTACTACTTGTCACCCCCAAACTGATGGACAAACTGAAGTAGTCAATAGAACGTTGTCTACTATGCTTAGGGCTGTTTTGAAGAATAATAAGAAAATGTGGGAGGAATGCTTGCCTCATATTGAATTTGCTTATAATCGTTCATTGCATTCTACTACTAAGATGTGCCCTTTTGAAGTTGTGTATGGTTTCCTACCTCGTGCACCTATTGATTTGTTGCCTCTTCCATCTTCGGAGAAGGTTAATTTTGATGCTAAACAATGTGCTCAATTGATTTTAAAAATGCATGAGTTAACTAAGGAAAACATTGAGCGTATGAATGCTAAATATAAACTTGCTGGAGATAAGGGTAGAAAACATGTTGTGTTTGCACCTGGAGATCTTGTTTGGTTACATTTGCGTAAGGATAGATTTCCTGAATTGCGCAAATCAAAGCTAATGCCACGTGCTGATGGTCCCTTTAAGGTGTTAGAGAAAATAAATGATAATGCATATAAACTTGAGCTGCCTGCAGATTTTGGGGTTAGTCCCACTTTTAACATTGCAGATTTGAAGCCTTATTTGGGTGAGGAAGATGAACTTCCGTCGAGGACGACTTCATTTCAAGAAGGGGAGGATGATGAGGACATCAATACAATTGTTACACCCACAGCCCCTGCTGCTATACATACTGGACCAATTACTAGAGCTCGTGCACGCCAACTAAATTACCAGGTACTTTCGTTTCTTGGTAATGATTCTAATGTTCATGAGAATATGATGCTGCCTAAATTGGATACATTTGTTTTGCTTACAAATGAAGGGCCTAGCTTGGAGAAGGATGAACATTGGAGCAAGAACAAGCATGGAGATGATGGCATGCGCAAGGGGAACAAGAACGGAGTTACAAGTGATGATTTCAG
>NW_025287844.1:0-1106 GCF_018294505.1 Triticum aestivum
TATCAGGATTTCATCCGGAAACTCGTCTGTTACAAAGGGATTTCATTTTTTAAACCTTAGTTGATCTCCTGACTTTTTGTGTGTTCAAAATGCACCATTCAAAGCCACATCATCATTTGTCAATCCTTTCTGACTTCATTTGTTATTTTTCATGCATTTACTAATTATTTTGAGCTATAAGACCCTAAAATTGAAAAGCATTTCAAATGAACTCTGAAAAGGTTGAAAGTTGGCATGATATCATCATTTCATCCACATAGCATGTGCAAGAAAGTTGAGAGGGTTACGGCAAAAACTGGATGCACTTCGTGTACAAAACGGACAATCTCTTTCAAAGTATCAGGATTTCATCCGAAAACTCGTCTGTTACAAAGGGATTTCATTTTTTAAACCTTATTTGATCTCCTGACTTTTTGTGTGTTCAAAATGCACCATTCAAAGCCGCATCATCATTTGTCAATCCTTTCTGACTTCATTTGTTATTTTTCATGCATTTACTAATTATTTTGAGCTATAAGACCCTAATATTGAAAAGCATTTCAAATGAACTCTGAAAAGGTTGAAAGTTGGCATGATATCATCATTTCATCCACACAACATTTGCAAGAAAGTCGAGAGGGTTACGGCAAAAACTGGATGCACTTCGTGTATAAAACGGACAATCTCTTTCAAAGTATCAGGATTTCATCCGAAAACTCGTCTGTTACAAAGGGATTTCATTTTTTAAAACTTATTTGCACTGCTGACTTTTTGTGTGTTCAAAATGCACCATTCAAAGCCACATCATCATTTGTCAATCCTTTCTGACTTCATTTGTTATTTTTCATGCATTTACTAATTATTTTGAGCTACAAGACCTTAAAATAGAAAAGCATTTCAAATGAACTCTGAAAAGGTTGAAAGTTGGCATGATATCATCATTTCATCCACATAGCATGTGCAAGAAAGTTGAGAGGGTTACGGCAAAAACTGGATGCACTTCGTGTACAAAACGGACAATCTCTTTCAAAGTATCAGGATTTCATCCGGAAACTCGTCTGTTACAAAGGGATTTCATTTTTTAAACCTTAGTTGATCTCCTGACTTTTTGTGTGTTCAAAATGCAC
>NW_025287845.1:0-1106 GCF_018294505.1 Triticum aestivum
GTGCTGGTGGCTGCTCGTAGATCTGATTTTGATCAACCTCATCCTCATAATCGCCCGCATACTCATCATCCTCCTGGGTACCAGCAACAGCAGTAGCAGGAGCCACAGAAGTATCAACAGCAGCACCAACAGTTTGGCCAAACGCAAGAGGAACACGGCTCGCTCGGCGAAGGTCTATTTCGCGACGTGGAGGTAGTCGTCGTTGTTGTTGTTGGAGAGGTGCGTTAGGTGCAGCGGGTGGTGGTGGTGGAAGACGCGCGAGCAATTCATTAAATCTGTTATCGAGCTTTGTTTCGAACGTCTTCTCAAGGCCAGTGATCTTCTCCATGGCCTCTTCAAAATTGTTCAGCACATCTTGCACCTGTTCAGTCATCATTTGCTGAAACTTATCATGAAGCTCCTTGTTCGATAAATTCTCCCAGTCAATCTCGTCGGCTTGTGATCCTGGCATGGTTAGCAGCAATAGAAACACACAAGAATATGATCCTACAGACTACGAAGAAGTGGTGGTGGTGTATCACAAATTCGTCAAGCAAATCTCAAATTCTTACCAGTTCTTACCCAGCAGCAGGCGGTGATCGGCAACCGTTGTAGTCAAAAACTCTCAAAGCTTGGATAGAGCGATTACCAGGGAGAGTCAAACACACGACCTAGATGTATGTGGAGCTGGGAAGGCTTATAGTATGGTAGCAAAAAGGGTCAGCAATAATCAATTCAGAGATGCAAAGTTGAATAAACGCTCAACGACGGTACTGTGCTGGTCCTAGGCTAGACTGTGCTAGAGACGCGAGCCTAGAACACCAACAAAATCACGGCGCGGCACGTAAACAAGGGAAAAGCACACTCTGAATTTTTTTTTTCGCTCTTTTTTTTTGCGCTCTTTTTTTTTTGCGCTGCTTTTTTTTTGCGAAAAAACACTATAATGGCGAGTATCTCAAAACTCTTCCTAGCTCAAACTGACAGGATGGGCACGAAATTTTTCGACCAATTTTTTTTTTTCGACTGCCCGGACCCAAAAACTGGAAACGGGTCAAAAAAAACTTCCTATAATGGCACCTGTCTCAAAACACTCAGAAACACCTAAAAATAGGATAGCCAGAATTTTT
>NW_025287846.1:0-1106 GCF_018294505.1 Triticum aestivum
GCGATTGCATTGCATACAATAAAGCGACAACCATATGGCTCCTGCCAGTTGCCGATAACTTGGTTACAAAACATGATCATTTCATACAATAAAATTCAGCATCATGCCTTGACCATATCACATCACAACATGCCCTGCAAAAACAAGTTAGACGTCCTCTACTTTGTTGTTGCATGTTTTACGTGGCTGCTACGGGCTTAAGTAAGAACCAATCTCACCTACGCATCAAAACCACAACGATAGTTTGTCAAATAGACTCCGTTTTAACCTTCGCAAGGACCGGGCGTAGCCATACTTGGTTCAACTAAAGTTGGAGAGGCAGTCGCCCGCAAGCCATCTCTGTGCAAAGCACGTCGAGGGAACCGGTCTCGCGTAAGTGTACGCGTAAGGTTGGTCCGGGTCGTCTCGTCCAACAATACCGCCGAACCAAAGTATGACATGCTGGTAGGCAGTATGACTTGTATCGTCCACAACTTACTTGTGTTCTACTCGTGCATATAACATCAACATCATTAACCTGGCTCTGATACCACTGTTGGGTTTCGTAGTAATTTCAAAAATTTTCCTACGCACATGCAAGATCATGTGATGCATAGCAACGAGGGGAAGAGTATTGCCTATGTACCCTACGCAGACCGACTGCGGAAGCGATGACACGACGTAGAGGAAGTAGTCGTACGTCTTCACGATCCAACCGATCAAGCACCGAAACTACGGCACCTCCGAGTTCGAGCACACGTTCAGCTCGATGACGATCCCCGGACTCCGATCCAGCAAAGTGTCGGGGAAGAGTTCCGTCAGCACGACGGTGTGGTGACGATCTTGATGAACTACAGCAGCAGGGCTTCGCCTAAACTCCGCTACAGTATTATCGAGGAATATGGTGGCAGGGGGCACCGCACACGGCTAAGGAATCGATCACGTGGATCAACTTGTGTCAACTTGTGTGTTTAGAGGTGCCCCTGCCTCCGTATATAAAGGAGCCAAGGGGGGAGGGTGCGCCGGCCAAGAGGGAGAGGCGCAGGAGGAGTCCTACTCCTACCGGGAGTAGGACTCCCCCCCCCAATCCTATTCCAACTAGGATTCCCAAGGGGGAAAGAGGGAGA
>NW_025287847.1:0-1106 GCF_018294505.1 Triticum aestivum
GCTACGGGTGAGAAAGTCTCATCGTAGTCAACCCCTTGAACTTGTCGATAACCCTTAGCGACAAGTCGAGCTTTGTAGATGGTCACATTACCATCTGCGTCCGTCTTCTTCTTAAAGATCCATTTGTTTTCTATGGCTCGCCACTCATCGGGCAAGTCAGTCAAAGTCCATACTTTGTTTTCATACATGGATTCTATCTCGGATTTCATGGCTTCTAGCCATTTGTCGGAATCCGGGCCCGCCATCGCTTCTTCATAGTTCGAAGGTTCACCGTTGTCTAACAACATGATTTCCAGGACAGGGTTGCCGTACCACTCTGGTGCGGAACGTGTCCTTGTGGACCTACGAAGTTCAGTAACTTGATCCGAAGCTTCATGATCATCATCATTAACTTCCTCCCCAGTCGGTGTAGGCACCACAGGAACATTTTCCCGCGGTGTGCTACTTTCCGGTTCGGAAGGGGTGACTATCACCTCATCAAGTTCCACTTTCCTCCCACTCAATTCTTTCGAGAGAAACTCCTTCTCCAGAAAGGACCCGTTCTTGGCAACGAAGATCTTGCCTTCGGATCTGAGGTAGAAGGTATACCCAATAGTTTCCTTAGGGTATCCTATGAAGACGCATTTTTCCGATTTGGGTTCGAGCTTTTCAGGTTGAAGTTTCTTGACATAAGCATCGCATCCCCAAACTTTTAGAAACGACAGCTTAGGTTTCTTCCCAAACCATAATTCATACGGTGTCGTCTCAACGGATTTCGACGGAGCCCTATTTAAAGTGAATGCGGCAGTCTCTAAAGCATAGCCCCAAAATGAGAGTGGTAAATCGGTAAGAGACATCATAGATCGCACCATATCCAATAGAGTGCGATTACGACGTTCGGACACACCATTTCTCTGAGGTGTTCCAGGCGGCGTGAGTTGTGAAACTATTCCACATTTCCTTAAGTGTGTACCAAATTCGTGACTTAAATATTCTCCACCACGATCTGATCGTAAGAATTTTATTTTCCTGTCACGTTGATTCTCAACTTCACTCTGAAATTCCTTGAACTTTTCAAAGGTTTCAGACTTGTGTTTCATTAGGTAGACATACCCATATCTACTTAA
>NW_025287848.1:0-1106 GCF_018294505.1 Triticum aestivum
GCTTCAGTGACCGTTCCTCTCATTACAGAAGCACTTAGTCTCGGGTTTGGGTTCAACCTTGGGATTCTTCACTAGAGCAGCAAACGACTTGCCGTTTCATGAAGTATCCCTTTTGCCCTTGCCCTTCTTAAACTAGTGGTTTTACTAACCATCAACAATTGATGCTCCTTCTTGATTTCTACTCTCGCGGTGTCAAACATCGCGAATAGCTCAAGGATCATCATAATTATCCTTGATATGTTATAGTTCATCACGAAGCTCTACTAGCTTGGTGGCAGTGACTATGGAGAACTATCACTATCTCATCTGGGAGATTAACTCCCACTCGATTCAAGCGATTGTGGCACTCAGACAATCTGAGCACACGCTCAACGATTGAGCTTTTCTCCCTTAGTTTGCAGGCTTAAGAAACTTGTCAGAGGTCTCATACCTCTTGACGTGGGCACTAGTCTGAAATCCCAATTTCAGTCTTCGGAACATCTCACATGTTCTGCGACGTTTCAAAAACGTCTTTGGTGCAACAATTCTAAACCGCACCGAACTATCACGTAGTCATCAAAACGTGTATGTCAGATGTTTCGTAACATCTACAGACGACGCTGAGGTTCAGCACACCGAGCGGTGCATTAAGGACATAAGCCTTCTGTGTAGTAATGAGGACAATCCTCAGTTTACGGACCCAGTCCGCATAATTGCTACTACCAACTTTCAACTAAATTTTCTCTAGGAACATATCTTAATCAGTAGAACTAAAGCGCAAGCTATGACATAATTTGCAAATACCTTTTTGACTATGTTCATGATAATGAAGTTCATCTGATTATGAACTCCCACTCAGATAGACATCCCTCTAGTCATCTAAGTGAAACATGATCCGAGTTCAACTAGGCCGTGTCCGATCATCACGTGAGACGGACTAGTCAAGATCGGTGAACATCTCCATGTTGATCGTATCTTCTATACGACTCATGCTCGACCTTTCGGTCCTCCGTGTTCCGAGGCCATGTCTGTACATGCTAGGCTCGTCAAGTCAACCTAAGTGTATTGCGTGTGTTCCGAGTCCATGTCTGTACATGCTAGGCTCGTCAACACCCGTTGTATTCGAA
>NW_025287849.1:0-1106 GCF_018294505.1 Triticum aestivum
ATGACTTACCGCACTCGTGCAAAATAATAAAACACGGTAAATATATTACTTACACGTGCGTTTTGTTTTGCAAGCGGCGCGAAAAAAATTAAAAAGGGAATGCAACACGAGGACTTCCCAGGAGGTCACCCATCCTAGTACTACTCTCGCCCAAGCACGCTTAACTTCGGAGTTCTGATGGGATCCGGTGCTTTAGTGCTGGTATGATCGCATCCGACATGTTACCCCGGTCTTCGTCCCTTATCCTTGCCCCTCCCAGCTCCACTACAAAGACGATTGCACATTGCTTTGGCCGCTCCCTATCAACTACGGAGACGAGTTTAACGCGGTTTCCACGCCTCCCTCTCAACCGCACCAGTGCACGCTTGCCGCGCCACAACGCCGACGCTGGACCCGTGAATCGTGAGCACCCAGCTATGACTTACCGCACTCGTGCAAAATAATAAAACACGGTAAATATATTACTTACACGTGCGTTTTGTTCTGCAAGCGGCGCGAAAAAAATTAAAAAGGGAATGCAACACGAGGACTTCCCAGGAGGTCACCCATCCTAGTACTACTCTCGCCCAAGCACGCTTAACTTCGGAGTTCTGATGTGATCCGGTGCTTTAGTGCTGGTATGATCGCATCCGACATGTTACCCCGGTCTTCGTC
Source organism: Triticum aestivum (assembly GCF_018294505.1). Classification (NCBI taxonomy): domain Eukaryota; kingdom Viridiplantae; phylum Streptophyta; class Magnoliopsida; order Poales; family Poaceae; genus Triticum; species Triticum aestivum. Next base: position 655 of record NW_025287849.1, read on the forward strand.
CCTTATCCTTGCCCCTCCCAGCTCCACTACAAAGACGATTGCACATTGCTTTGGCCGCTCCCTCTCAACTACGGAGACGAGTTTAACGCGGTTTCCACCCCTCCCTCTCAACCGCACCAGTGCACGCTTGCCGCGCCACAACGCCGACGCTGGACCCGTGAATCGTGAGCACCCAGCTATGACTTACCGCACTCGTGCAAAATAATAAAACACGGTAAATATATTACTTACACGTGCGTTTTGTTTTGCAAGCGGCGCGAAAAAAATTAAAAAGGGAATGCAACACGAGGACTTCCCAGGAGGTCACCCATCCTAGTACTACTCTCGCCCAAGCACGCTTAACTTCGGAGTTCTGATGGGATCCGGTGCTTTAGTGCTGGTATGATCGCATCCGACATGTTACCCCGGTCTTCGTCCCTTATCCTTGCCCCTCCCAGCTCCACTACAAAGAC
>NW_025287850.1:0-1106 GCF_018294505.1 Triticum aestivum
CGTCTCCACCACCACCAGAACCGCGACTCGCTCCTGAGTCCAACGGTAGCCTCCGCGCCCCTTCCCGTGCCCTGTATCGCCGCCGGCGAGCTCGCCGTCGCCTCTGGCCGGAGGTAGACGACGGCCGCCGTGGGGCCGGCCCGTCAGCCACACGCCCTGACGGGTGGGATCCACCCGTCAGGTTTAAAACGTGCGCGCGCGCGCGCACCGATCCGCCGTCGGCTGAAGGCGTATTCAGCCTTTACGCCTTCGATGTGGCGGCCGCGTGGGCTGGGTTTCCCCCCCCCCTGGGCCTGCTGCTGCTGTGGCCTCTCTGGCCCAGTGGCACAGCGCCGTTTCTCTTTTTCCTTTTCTGTATTATTTCCAAAAATTCCACAGGACAGAATATTAATCCAAATGCATTGATTCCAATTTCTAAATTCCTAGAATATTGCAACCTATTTAATGGTACAACTTTCATTCAAATCCAACCACCTTTTATTCTCTGTAAATATTTAAATGTGGTTTTTAGCATTTAAATAGGCCTTTGAAAATCCATAACTCCTATTTTGCTTCTCCAAAACCAAAACCAAAAGTTGTCCCCTTCCTAGCCTTCCTCTTAGTATTTTACAAAAATAAGTTGACATTTTTGTGAGCACTTTGACTTTTCTGTTTTTATTATTTTCTTATTTTCCCGTTGTTTTCTTGCGACGTTAGATCCCGTGTTTGACGAGGTAGCTGAGGAAGAAGGAGGAGCAGAGCCTGAAGACTTTGAAGATCAAGCCAACCAAGGCAAGCAGCCCTTTGACCATGACTATGATACCCCTTTATATGCATGTCATTTTTAGCTCTTTATTATCGATGCATCGGAATCATGATGAGATGGTGAACCACGTGGGTTGGTTACCACGATTACTTCCTCGTTGATACTTGCAGTGTGCATGGCCCTACCTTCTTATGAGGGTTATGCCGATGGGAGTAGATAGGATGCAAATGTAGATGCTACGCAAATGGGGTGGGTTTGTGCATGGTGAAGGAGGCAATGTGATTTCAAAAGTCTTTTCGAAAACCCCGTCGGGTGCCACCTATGCCCGAGGGAGATGATGAGATGGGTGACCACTTGATGA
>NW_025287851.1:0-1106 GCF_018294505.1 Triticum aestivum
GTCCATAGACTCTGAATTAGCCTACAAGTTTAATATGAAAGGATTGTTGCATTACGCACAAATTAGCGAATGAAACCGGGATAGCCGCCTACAAATTAGCCTACAAGTCTAATAGAAATTACCGTTTGTTTGAACCAAGAGATGAAACCGGGATAGCCGCCTCCTTGCTTTGCGAGAAGCTCATACTCTTCGACAGAATCCTTTTGGATCACCGCTCCATACGAGAATAAGGCGACGTATCGACTGTATGAAATATCCAGGAATAAGAGCAGTTCAAAGGAAATAGAAGTTGCGAAACTATGTACCGAGAACTTACTCGATGTACGGCCGCACTTCTATCAGGTTGTTGAAGATATACAACAAAATGGTCCGCCATTGTTCGTTATCCAAAGATACTGGATTTGAAACACTGGCTGGTGCGAGATTCCCTTTGAATAGGCTGAGGTTGGATCCACCCTTTTTAGGGTCGTCAGCATTGTACCGAGGCTTTGGATTATGCAAATGACGATTTTTGGCTTCGTAGTGTGCTGTCACGAAGTTTGCCGCCTCCTCAGTGATGAATGCCTCAGCCATCGATGCTTCAATTCTACGTTTATTTTTACATTTTTGTCGAAGCGTCTTCTGCATCCTCTCAGTTGGGTAGCACCAACGATTTTGCACGGCCCCCCCCCCAATCTTGCCTCGGTCGGGAGATGCAAAATCAAATGTTGCATTGGATTAAAGAAGCCCGGTGGAAAGATCTTCTCTAACTTGCAGATCAACTCCGGCGCCAACTCTTCCATTTCTTCTAGCACGCCAGGCGATAGTTCTTTCGCACAAAGAACACGGAAGAAATAGCTGAGTTCTGCCAGTACTAGCCATTCATCCTCAGGGATGAAGCCACGCAACATCACCGGCATTACCCGCTCAATCCATATGTGCCAATCATGACTCTTGAGACCAAATATCTTCAATTTATCAAGACTGGCTCCCCTCTGTAGATTCGCTGCATACCCATCGGGGAACATCAACTGCATTTTCACCCACAAGATAATTTCCCTCATAGCTGGCCTTCCAAGATTGAACCATGCCTTTGGCTTCGTCCAGTTCTGCTTTCCTTTCGGTTC
>NW_025287852.1:0-1106 GCF_018294505.1 Triticum aestivum
GAGTCTCGTTTAACCTTGTTTTCTTTCACACACATGATATATCGCCCTGTTCGGGCCTCGATCGACACACCCTATACTCTCTCACGCATATTGTCTATCTAGGTCAGTCCATCCAAGCCGCCGCCACTCTTTCGACCTCATGGTGGGCCACGCTCACTCAATCTCTCTCTCTCTCTCTCTCTCCGTATGTCTCAGTTGACCTCGCTCTTTCTCGGACAAAAACGATATATCACCATGTTTGAGCCCAATTCGACCTATTCACATTGTATACTCTCTCACGCACATCGTTTATCTAGGTCACTCTCTCCAACCCGTCTCACTCTTTCGATCGCACGGCGACCCTATGTGATCGGTTGACCTTGCTTCCTCCCACGCACAAAATATATCTACACGTCTGTGACTGGATCATCTCTCAAGCTCTATCTTACAGCCCTCACCCTTGCCAAAAAGCTCAATCGGACAATATCTCTCCAGAGCATATATATTTGTTCAATGAATGTCGGACCACACTCACTTTGTCTCTCTATCTATATGTCTCTCGATTGACCTCGCTTTCTCACACCGTATCTTCCACGCGTTGAAGCTACTACCTCTCCATCCCTCGCAAAGCCGGAGCTATTTACATTGCAAGGGGCACTCCAACCTTGGATTAATTTGTGTAGGCATTTATTCCGGTCGGTTTAGATTATATTTTCGTAGCATTCGGCCCACAACTACTCCAAACACCGTTGCAACCCACACAACTCCCCTAGTTGATTTCCCTCTGGCTCGGTCATCGCTCTCTCGCACGTCCTTTCTCGCCTTCAACGTCGCACCATGGTATTATTGAAAAAACTATGTTGTTCTCTTTAATTATTATAAATAAGCTACAAAACTACACACCGATAGTCCACTTGGAATGGAACAAATTTCGACCCACAAATTAAAGTGCTACAAACTACACACCGAGGGGCCCACATGTCATGAAACAAATTTGGACCCATATACAAATTAAAAAATAAAGGACGAGGATCGAACATGCGACCGGGCCTTCAAGCCGCACGTCAATAGGCAACATACGTAGAATAGCAATGTTTGTTGTACCCCCTTTGTTCACATAATGTTTT
>NW_025287853.1:0-1106 GCF_018294505.1 Triticum aestivum
ATGATGATGATGATGATGATGATGATGATGAGGCGAAGCAGGACACAGAAAGTCGTCGCAAAGGCAAAAAGGCCAAGAAGACCGGAAATGACTACCCTCCCGCGTGCTTCACTCTAAGTCAGGAGGAGATCGAGCAGTTTTTCACCTGCCTCCTAGGAGTAAAACTTCCTTACGGTTACGCGGGGAAGATAAGCAGATACCTAGACCCAGCGAAGCAGAAGTTCAGCGGGATGAAGTCTCACGACTGTCACGTGCTGATGACACAGATACTTCCAGTTGCAATCCGTGGGATCATGGACGCGCACGTCCGTGAAACGCTATTTGGCCTATGCAACTTCTTCGATGTCATCTCTCGGAAGTCGATTGGCGTGAGGCAACTCAGAAGGCTACAGGAAGAGATCGTGGTGATACTATGCGAGCTTGAGATGTACTTCCCGCCCGCATTCTTCGACGTTATGGTGCATCTGCTGGTCCATATAGTGGAGGATATCATCCAACTCGGGCCGACGTTCCTGCACAGCATGATGCCGTTTGAAAGGATGAATGGTGTCATCAAAGGATACGTTCGCAACATGTCACGTCCAGAAGGAAGCATAGCCAGGGGCTTTCTGACCGAAGAGTGCATCTCCTACTGCACGAATTATCTAGGCATCGAGAACCCTGTTGGTCTGCCCGTCAACAGGCACCTCGGCAGGCTCGCTAGATGGGGTCACCGTGAGGGTCGCCGCGAAATGCATGTCGACTTCGAGGGTTGACTCGCCGACTTTGAAAGAGCAAACCTAGTCGCGCTACAACACATAGACGTGGTCGATCCTTGGGTGGTAGAGCACAAAACCTTTATTAAAAAGACGTACAATGACCGAGGCCAACAGAGGACGGACGGAGATACACTCAAAGAGCACAACTCATGTTTCACGCGTTGGTTCAAGCATAAGCTTCTGTCGTACCCTTTACATGAGGATTCTTCCGCGGAAGAACAACTCATATTCGCCTTGTCACAGGGCGCCGAGCACAACCTGATGACCTATGAGGCGTACGATATCAACGGCTACACATTCTACACCGAGGCCAAGGACATGAAGAGCGATGGTTATCAGAACTCCGGG
>NW_025287854.1:0-1106 GCF_018294505.1 Triticum aestivum
CAATCTTTTGAAATGAATAAAAGCTTCACTTATATGTGCAAACTGAGTTGCAATATTTTCATGGCTTCTACTTCTTGTGCTAATTTTTTGGCTTTAGATTTTATGAACTATGCAAGTTACTCATCTATTCATGTGTCATATATGCAAAAATCAAGGGAAGTAAAAATGGATGACATATACATATACAACATGTACACCTTGTCTCTTTTGTTAGCCACATTTCAGATTAACCAACGCCGAGGACGGCTTTATTTTCAAGAAGGGGAGGATGATGAGGACATGACTACCTTGGATATGACCAAAAATATTGCATATATGCATATTTGTCAGGTGATTTCTAGTGCAAACTATTCAATAATCTATTTATGTTATCCAGAACAAAAATACTTCACACACTTTTGTGTTTTGTCTAATTGCAGGTGTATGGGACATTTGTACAATCCACATATGAAGATAAGGAAGAAAAAGATGTTTATTTGCTGTTCAAAAAGTTCTCTCACGTCACTTTTGGCCCAAGAGAAGATAGAGTCCAAGTCTCTCACGTTCTGGATTCAGATTCGGACTACACAGACACACCTGACTCAAAACAGACACAAGTTTTTCATACGGACTCCGAATTGGGTGATTCTTTTTTTGTTGGAAACTAGATTTCGTGCACTTTCCAACCCAATTGGAATAACCTTCAAATTCGTCCGGAGCGTTGAGTTGTGGACGAAACAATCTGATGCTGCAGCAGAATCCGAGTCAAACTACAAGTCCAAAGGTGTTACATCACCTCCACTTGGGCCCATTGGCCTTGTACGACCTAGATTTAGTTTTAGGCTGCCTTGGGACGTCCTCCCACCTCCTTGGCCGCCACCCCTTGCTCCTATATAAGTAGATCCATCTAGTAGCTTTTCCGGGGGATTTGTTTAGTTAAAAGTTAGCCATTGCAACTTCGTGTACTTCGTTTGTGTCCAACGACCAGACCAAGACCGCTTATGGATCCCCACCTTTATCAATACTTCATATATACTCGCAATATTCAGATTGCTTTTATCATCTTCTTGCTTGTTCTTCGATTGCTTGCAGGAATAGACCTTTGTGGTCAGGTTGATTGTGCTCCA
>NW_025287855.1:0-1106 GCF_018294505.1 Triticum aestivum
TTCAAATACAACGGGTGCAAAACAGTTGCACACGCGGAATACTCAGGTTATACTTGACGAGCCAAGCATATACAGATATGGCCTCAGAACACGGAGACCGAAAGGTCGAGCGTGAATCATATAGTAGATATGATCAACATAGTGATGTTCACCAATGAAACTGCTCCATCTCACGTGATGATCGGACATGGTTTAGTTGATTTGGATCACGTGATCACTTAGAGGATTAGAGGGATGTCTATCTAAGTGGGAGTTCTTAAGTAATATGATTAATTGAACTTTAATTTATCATGAACTTAGTCCTGGTAGTATTAGCATATCTATGTTGTAGATCAATAGCTCGCGTTGTTGCTTTCATATGTTTATTCTGATATGTTCCTAGAGAAAATTGTGTTGAAAGATGTTAGTAGCAAAGATGCGGATTGGATCCGTGATCTGAGGTTTATCCTCATTGCTGCACAGAAGAATTATGTCCTTGATGCACCGCTAGGTGACAGACCTATTGCAGGAGCAGATGCAGACGTTATGAACGTTTGGCTAGCTCAAAATGATGACTACTTGATAGTTTAAGTGCACCATGCTTAACGGCTTAGAATCGGGACTTCAAAGACGTTTTGAACGTCATGGACCATATGAGATGTTCCAGGAGTTGAAGCTAATATTTCAAGCAAATACCTGAGTTGAGAGATATGAAGTCTCCAACAAGTTCTATAGCTAAAAGATGGAGGAGAATCGCTCAACTAGTGAGCATGTGCTCAGATTGTCTGGGTACTACAATCGCTTGAATCAAGTGGGAGTTAATCTTCCAGATAAGATAGTGATTGACAGAATTCTCTAGTCACCATCACCAAGTTAGTAGAACTTCGTGATGAACTATGATATGCAAGGGATAACGGAAACGATTCCCAAGCTCTTCGTAATGCGGAAATTGACGAAGGTAGAAATCGAGAAAAACATCAAGTGTTGATGGTAGACAAGACCACTAGTTTCAAGAAAAGGGCAGAGGGAAGAAGGGGAACTTCAAGAAGAACAGCAAGCAAGTTGCTGCTCAAGTGAAGAAGCCCAAGTCTGGTCCTAAGCCTGAGACTAAGTGTTTCTACTGCAAA
>NW_025287856.1:0-1106 GCF_018294505.1 Triticum aestivum
GAAGCCCTGCTGGATTGCCACGCTCCTCCACCACCACCACGCCATTGTGCTGCTGTTGGATGGAGTCTTCCTCAACCTCTCCCTCTCTCCTTGCTGGATCAAGGCGTGGGAGACGTCACCGGGCTGTACGTGTGTTGAACGCGGAGGTGTCGTCCGTTCGGCACTAGGATCATCGGTGATTTGAATCACGACGAGTACGACTCCATCAACCCCGTTCACTTGAACGCTTCCGCTTAGCGATCTACAAGGGTATGTAGATGCACTCTCTTTCTACTCGTTGCTGGTCTCTCCATAGATAGATCTTGGTGACACGTAGGAAAATTTTGAATTTCTGCTACGTTCCCCAACAGTGGTATCAGAGCTAGGTCTATTGCGTAGATTCTTTGCACGAGTAGAACACAAAGTAGTTGTGGGCGTTGATGTTGTTCAATATGCTTACCGTTACTAGTCCAATCTTGTTTCGACGATATTGTGGGATGAAGCGGCCTGGACCGACCTTACACGTACTCTTACGTGAGACAGGTTTCACCGATTGACATGCACTTGGTGCATAAGGTGGCTAGCGGGTGCCAGTCTCTCCCACTTTAGTCGGAACGGATTCGATGAAAAGGGTCCTTATGAAGGGTAAATAGAAATTGGCATATCACGTTGTGGTTTTGCGTAGGTAAGAAACGTTCTTGCTAGAAACCCATAGCAGCCACGTAAAACATGCAAACAACAATTAGAGGACGTCTAACTTGTTTTTGCAGGGTATGCTTTGTGATGTGATATGGCCAACAAGAATGTGGTGAATAATATGTGATGTATGAGATTGATCATGTTCTTGTAATAGGATTCACGACTTGCATGTCGATGAGTATGACAACCGGCAGGAGCCATAGGAGTTGTCTTTATTTATTGTATGACCTGCGTGTCATTGAACAACGCCATGTAATTACTTTACTTTATTGCTAACCGGTAGCCATAGTAGTAGAAGTAATAGTTGGCGAGACAACTTCATGAAGACACGATGATGGAGATCATGATGATGGAGATCATGGTGTCATGCCGGTGACGATGATGATCACGGAGCCCCGAAGATGGAGATCAAAAGGAGCAAAATGATA
>NW_025287857.1:0-1106 GCF_018294505.1 Triticum aestivum
GTCTGATGAACTATATATTCATGGATTACCTCGACAAGTTCGTCGTGGTTTATCTGGATGATATCCTGGTATTTTCCAAGAACGAAGAAGAACATGCCGAACATCTTCGACTTGTGCTGGAGAAGCTACGAGAACATCAACTATATGCCAAGTTCTCCAAATGTGAATTCTGGCTACCCGAAGTAACCTATCTCGGGCATGTCATCTCTAAGGATGGTATTGCCGTCAACCCTGAACGAGTTCAGGCTATTCTTGATTGGACTCCTCCCAAGAACGTTAAGCAAGTCAGAAGTTTTCTCGGTCTCGCCAGCTATTGCCGTCGATTCGTCGAGAACTTCTCTAAGATCGCCAGGCCTCTGACTAACCTGTTGCATAAGGGTGTCAAGTTCCAATGGACAGACAAATGTCAGGAAAGTTTCCAAGCACTCAAAGACAAGTTGACTTCTGCTCCAGTTCTAGCTCCACCTGATACTAAGAAGGACTTTGTCATTTAATGCGACGCTTCCCGTCAAGGATTAGGCTGTGTCCTAATGCAAGACCGCAAAGTGATTGCTTATGCCTCTCGGCAATTGCGCCCTCACGAAGAGAACTACCCAGTTCACGACCTCGAGCTTGCTGCTGTCATTCATGCGCTGAAGCAGTGGCGACATTACCTTCTCGGTAATCGTTGCGAGATCTTCACTGACCACCAAAGTCTGAAATATCTGTTTACTCAGCCAGATCTGAACCTCCGTCAACAGAGATGGATGGAGCTTGTTGCAGACTTTGACTTGGGTATTTCCTATACGCCAGGCAAGGCTAATGTAATGGCTGATGCCTTGAGCCGCAAGTCTTACTGCAACCACCTCCAGGTTCACAAAGTTCAGCCCTCGCTTGTTGAAGAATTCAGGAAGCTGAACCTCCATATTGTTCCTTCGGGTGCACTCACTCCCCCTCCTAAGGAGTTTGGCAAGGTGAACCTCCACGTTGTTACCCAGGGTTCCCTCAATACCCTAGTTGCTAAACCAGATCTCGTGGATAGCATCAAAAGGCTACAGAAGTATGACTCTGAAGCCCACAAGATTAAGCGCTACCTCGCAGAAGGAAAGCCCTCATTCTTCACCATT
>NW_025287858.1:0-1106 GCF_018294505.1 Triticum aestivum
CCAGAATCGACAAAAACCACGAGTGTTGATGACCGACACTTAAACGCACCATGGGGTTTGTTAATCGTGGAAATCACTCCGGGACCCCAAAACAGTCAGTAATAGTCCACGAAACGGGCCAGAATTGGCCAATACTATGAGAGTTGATGACCAACACGTAAGCGCACCTTGGGGTTCAACAACTATGGAAATCTCTTCGTGACCGCAAAACGGTGAGTAATAGTCCATGAAACGGGCCAAAATCGTCAAAAACCGCGAGTGTTGATGTCTGACACGTAAACGCACCCCGGGGTTCGTTAATCATGGAAATCACTCTGGGACCCCAAAAAAGTGAGTAATAGTCGACAGAACGGGCCAGAATCGGCCAAAACTGTGACTGCTGATGACCAACATGTAAGCGCACCTTGGGGTTCAATAACTATGGAAATCGCTTTGCGATCCCAAAACGGTGAGTAATAGTTCACGAAACGGGTCAGAATTGGCCAAAATTGTGAGGGTTGACGACGGGCACGTAAACGCACCCCAGGGATCGTCAATCATGGAAAGCGCTCCAGGACCCCACAACGGTGAGTAACTGTGCAGAAAACGTACCAGAATCGGCCAAAATTGTGAGTGTTGGTGACCGACACGTAAATGCACCCCGGTGTTCGTCAATCATGGAAATCACTTCGGGACCCCAAAACTGAGTAATAGTCCAGGAAACGGGCCAGAATCGGCACAATCTGCGAGTCTTGACGACCAGCACGTAAGCACATCTTGGGGTTCGACAAGCATCGAAATCGCTTTGGGACTGCAAAACGGTGAGTAATAGTCCATGAAAGAGCCCTGAATTGGTAAAACCTAGGGTTATTGATCAACAATACATAAACGCACCCCGGGTTTCGTCAATCATGGAAATTGCTCAGGGACATCAAATCAGTGAGTAATAGTCCATGAAACGGGCCAAAATCGGCCAAAACTTCAAATGTTGATGACCGACACATAAACACACCGGTGTTCGTCGGTCGTGGAAATCACTACGTGAGCCAAAAACTGAGTTATAGTCCAAGAAACGGGCCAGAATCGGCCGAAACTGCGATTGTTGATGACCGATACATAAGCGCAGC
>NW_025287859.1:0-1106 GCF_018294505.1 Triticum aestivum
GTTCCAGCTGGCAGAGTACGCCTGTGGCTGTCCCACCATTGAGCTGCGGGTCCCTTCAAGAAGAAGGAAGCAAAATTGACATAGCTGGCAGGGGCTACATCAGCAGACTCCATCTCATAGGTGATGTCACGGAGCCAGTCATCAGCATCCAGAGGCTGAGTTGAGCTGCGGTAGATGGTTGGGTTGAGGCGTATGAAATCTTGAAGAGTCACTTGGGCTGGCTGCTGGTTCATATTGGGGCGAGGAAACTGAGCCATCATATTTTCCATGAATTGGCGGTTCAGTTCGAACTGTTGGATCATACCAGCCATGTACTCAGGTGGTGGTGGGGCATCGCCACCACGACCACGACCACCTGGTCTAACCATCCTGCTAATATATAACAGGGGTAGTTCAGCATTGAGAAAATTGGCAATGACAAGAATCATTCATGATGAAACATGCATAATTGAAAGGAGCACGATAGCTACTGCATAGTAGTCGGCATAACTTACAAAAGGGGTCATGCATAGAGTTCAGTACATAGAGTTCAGTACATGGACTAAAACATCATAGGCGGCACACAGGCTCGCGACGACTGAAACTAATACTACCATCAAGCCTACATCAGTCCCAAGAGGTACTGTGGAGGTAATCGTAGCCCGACAGCTGGTAGTGAGGTAACGGATAATCCTCCACATCAGCAGACTGGGGGCCGCGGATACTCAGGTGTAGAGCCCGACGCTCAGGTGGCAGAAGAGAACCAAGTGCGGGAGAGTAGCCTCCCACCTCTGGCCAACCAACACCGTGGGGCATCACGGTCCTGGCTGGGTAGATCGCAGCACGCGGTACCTGTCCAGATCGGACAAAGGGGTGCAGCAGCGTCAGAGCACGGTAAAGGTGCTGACGGGTGGTGTACATCTCGTGGCGAAGAGCTCGGTTAGCTCGATCCAGCCCATCAGCATGCAGAACCAGGTGCTGATGGTAGAAGGGCTCCCGGGTGACAGTGGAGTAGGCAGCAGTATAGTATCCCTCCGTACCAACATCAGAGGCGATAGCAATGTGCCTGAAAGGGGAGGTGTCCAACTCCTGATACTCTCCACGAAGACGTGTCAGAGCAGCATAGG
>NW_025287860.1:0-1106 GCF_018294505.1 Triticum aestivum
AGAAATTGCAATATGGGCCTAGAGCCCATCTCAGATTTCAGCAATCCCCCACCAGATCTCGAGGGCCCATTGTGTCCTCTGTTCCAATTGCTGTTTCGATATACCAGTGTTTCAGTAAAGACCTGTTAAGGTTGAACTTCACCTAGAACAAGTGGCTACACTCCTTCACAACTGAACAATGGACTATGCCTTGAATTGTCAGTTTGGCGTAAAGAAGTTTCACTACATGTCTTACTAGTACTAGGCTGCCGAAGGCTGACCCCTCGGGTGGAGCATATAAGTCACACTCCTGGCCTATTCATGAGCTTACTAGAGATCACCCCAATCTCATAGACTGTGACCAGCAGTCGGGCTCATATAGGTGTGTTCCTCCAAAGATCGCTCTGTAGGATAGCATCTTGCTTTTATAAGCTTTGGAACACATTGAGACCGTAGTCATCCTACCATACAGTATCGAGAGTATTGCATCTCCAACGGAGTGGACTAGTATAGTTACTCTCCTCAGTTCACCACTGGCTTGTTTTCCCAGGTCCTAGTTCACGGGATCTCCGATCATATAGGTTGGGTTACCACCATGGCAACTCATGTGGGTCTCATACCCATCTCCCTCGATGCATTATCTATCACAACACGTGATAGCCCTTTTGTAAAGGGATCTGCCAGATTCTTAGCCGTATGGACATAGTCCAACGCTATCACTCCGGAGTTTCTTAATTTTCTGACAGCTTTTAATCTCATTCTTATGTGTTTGGTGGACTTCATGTTGTCCTTTGAACTCTTCACCTTGGTGATGACAGTCTGATTGTCACAGTTCATAAGGATAGCCGGAACCGGTTTATCAACCAATGGCAAGTCCATCAAAAGATCTCGAAGCCATCTCGCTTCAACACCAGATGTGTCTAATGCCGTTAATTCTGTTCCATTGTCGATCTCGTTAAGATCGTTTGCTTGCAAGACTTCCAGGAAACAGCGCCACCTCCAAGAGTAAACATATACCCAGTTGTGGCCTTCATCTCATCAGCATCAGAGATCCAATTCGCATCACTATACCCTTCAAGTACCGACGGGTATCCGGTATAGTGAAGTCCATAGTTCATAGTACCTTT
>NW_025287861.1:0-1106 GCF_018294505.1 Triticum aestivum
GAGTTTGGCCCGTTTCATGGACTATTACTCACTGATTTCGGGTCCCTGAGCGATTTCCATGATTGACGAACCCCGGGGTGCGTTTATGTATCATTGATCAATAACCCTAGGTTTTACCGATTCAGGGCTCTTTCACGGACTATTACTCACCATTTTGGAGTTCCAAAGCGATTTCCATGGTTGTCGAACCCAAGATGTGCTTACGTGTTGGTCGTCAAGACTCGCAGATTGGGCCGATTCTTGCTCGTTTCTTGGACTATTACTCAGTTTTGGGATCCCGAAGTGATTTCCACGATTGACGAACACCGGGGTGCGTTTACGTGTCGGTCATCAAAACTCACAATTTTGGCCAATTCTGGTATGTTTTGTGCACTGTTACACACCGTTTTGGGGTTCCAGAGCGATTTCGATGATTGACGATCCCTGGGGTGCGTTTACGTGCCCGTCATCAACACTCACAGCTTTGGCCAATTCTGACCCGTTTCGTGGACTATTACTCACCGTTTAGGGATCCGAAAGCGATTTCCATAGTTTATGAACCCCATGGTGCGCTTACATGTCTGTCATCAACAGTCACAATTTTGGCTGATTCTGGCCCATTTTATGGACTATTACTCACTTTTTTGGGGTCCGGGAGTGATTTCCGCGATTAACGAACCCCGGGGTGCGTTTACGTGTCAGACATCAACACTCGCGGTTTTTGACGAGTCTGGCCCGTTTCATGGACTGTTACTCACCGTTTTGCGGTCAAATCGATTTCCACAGTTGTTGAACCCTAAGGTGCACTTACGTGTCGGTCATCAACACTCATTGTTTTGGCCAATTCTGGCCCGTTTCATGGACTAATACTCACTGTTTTGGGGTCCCGTAGTGATTTCCACGATTAACAAACCCCGTGGTGCGTTTACGTGTCGGTCATCAACACTCGTGGTTATTGTCAATTCTGGCCCGTTTCATGGACTATTACTCACCTTTTTGGGGTCCCAAAGCGATTTCCATGGTTGTCGAACCCCAAGGCGCGCTTACGTGTCGGTCATCAACAATCGCGGTTTTGGCCGATTCTGGCCCGTCTCTTGGACTATTACTCAGTTTTGGGGTCACGTAGC
>NW_025287862.1:0-1105 GCF_018294505.1 Triticum aestivum
GGTATTGGCCGATTCTGACCCGTTTCGTGGACTATTACTCCCTATTTTGGGGTCCCGGAGTGATTTCCATGATTGATGAACACCGGGGTGCGTCTATGTGTTGGTCATCAACACTCGTAGTTTTGGCCGATTCTGGCTGTTTCATGGACTATTACTTACTGATTTCGGGTCCCTGAGCGATTTCCATGATTGACGAACCCTGGGGTGCGTTTATGTATCGTTCATCAATAGTCCTAGGTTTGTCCATTTCTCGGCTCTTTCAAGGACTATTACTCACCGTTTTGGGGTACCAAAGTGATTTCCATGGTTGTCCAACCCCAAGGTGTGCTTACGTGTTGGTCGTCAAGAATCGTAGTGTGTGGCGATTGTGGCCCGTTTCTTGGACTATTACTCAGTTTTGGGTTCCCGAAGTGATTTCCACAATTGACGAACCCCAGGGTGCGTTTATGTGTCGGTCATGAACACTCACAATTTTGGCCGATTCCGGTCTATTTCGTGCACTACTACTCACCGTTTTGCGGTCCCAGAGCGATTTCCACGATTGACGATCCCCAGGTTGCGTTTACGTGTTCGTCATCAACACTCGATGTTTTGGCTAATTCTGACCCGTTTAGTTGACTATTACTCACTGTTTTGGTGTCCCGAAGTGATTTCCATAGTTGTTGAATCCCAAGGTGCGCTTAAGTGTCGGTCATCAACACTCGCAGTTTTGGCTGATTCTGGGCTCTTCCATGGACTATTACTCACTGTTTTGTGGTCCCAAAGTGATTTCCATGGTTGTGGGACCCCAAGGTGTGCTTATGTGTTGGTCGTCAGGACTCGCAATCTGGGCCGATTCTAGCCCGTTTCGTGGACTATTACTCACTGTTTTGTGGTCCCGGAGTGATTTCCATGATTAACGAGCTTAACCCCAAGGTGCATTTATGTGCCGGTCATTAACACTCATAGTTTTGGTCGATTCTGCTCCGTTTCATGGACTATTACTCACTGTTTTGAGGTCTTGGAGTGATTTCCACGATTAAGGAACCCCAGGGTGCGTTTAAGTATCGGTCATCAACACTCGCGGTTTTTGTCGATTCTGACCCGTTTCGTGGTCTATTACTCA
>NW_025287863.1:0-1105 GCF_018294505.1 Triticum aestivum
TTCAATATGAGGCAAGCATTCCTCCCATATTTTCTTATTATTCTTCAAAACAGCCCTAAGCATAGTAGACAACGTTCTATTGACTACTTCAGTTTGTCCATCAGTTTGGGGGTGACAAGTAGTACTAAAAAGCAGTTTAGTCCCCAACTTAGCCCATAAACATCTCCAAAAGTGGCTAAGAAATTTAGTATCACGATCTGAAACAATAGTATTTGGCACACCATGCAAGCGAATAATTTCACGAAAGAACAAATCAGCAACATTAACAGCATCATCGCTTTTATGACATGGTATAAAGTGTGCCATTTTCGAGAATCTATCCACGACAACAAATATGCTATCCCTCCCCTTCTTTGTTCGAGGTAAACCTAAAACAAAGTCCATACATATATCCTCCCAAGGAACACTAGGTACAGGCAAAGGCATATATAAACCATGAGGATTGAGTCGTGACTTAGCTTTTTGACATGTAGTGCAGCGAGCAATAAAACGCTCAACATCCCGTCTCATCTTTGGCCAAAAGAAATGTGTAGCAAGTACGTCCTCCGTCTTCTTCACGCCAAAGTGTCCCATTAATCCTCCTCCATGCGCCTCCTGCAACAACAAAAGACGAACGGAGCTAGCTGGAATGCATAGCTTGTTAGCACGAAACACAAATCCATCGTTAACGACGAACTTCTTCCACATTCTTCCTTCTTTACAATTCTGCATTACATCTTTAAAACCAGCATCATGCACATATTGATCTTTGATGGTCTCCAAACCAAATATTTTGAAGTCAAGTTGTGAAAGCATAGTATAGCGACGAGACAATGCATCAGCAATAACATTTTCTTTTCCCTTCTTGTGTTTAATGACATAAGGGAAAGTCTCAATGAATTCAACCCATTTAGCATGTCTACGATTCAGTTTAGCTTGACTTTTAATATGTTTCAAAGATTCATGATCAGAATGTATAACAAATTCTTTGGGCCATAAATAATGTTGCCATGTTTCTAAAGTCCGAACAAGAGCATATAATTCTTTATCATAAGTAGAATAATTCAGACTAGGCCCACTCAATTTTTCAGAAAAGTATGCAACAGGTTTGCCATCTTGTAATAAC
>NW_025287864.1:0-1105 GCF_018294505.1 Triticum aestivum
CTTTGTGAAAGACCTATGAGGCGTCTCGATCTATCTCTATAGATCTTGATGCCTAATATGTAAGCAGCTTCTCCAAGGTCCTTCATTGAAAAACACTTATTCAAGTAGGCCTTAATGCTGTCCAGAAATTCTATATTATTTCCCATCAGGAGTATGTCATCTACATATAATATGAGAAATGCTACAGAGCTCCCACTCACTTTCTTGTAAACGCAGGCTTCTCCATAAGTCTGCATAAACCCAAACGCTTTGATCATCTCATCAAAGCGAATGTTCCAACTCCGAGATGCTTGCACCAGTCCATAAATGGATCGCTGGAGCTTGCATACTTTGTTAGCGTTCTGAGGATCGACAAAACCTTCCGGCTGTATCATATACAGTTCTTCCTTAAGATGCCCGTTAAGGAATGCTGTTTTGACGTCCATCTGCCATATCTCATAATCATAGTATGCGGCAATTGCTAACATGATTCAGACGGACTTTAGCTTCACTACGGGAGAGAATGTCTCGTCGTAGTCAATCCCTTGAACCTGTCGATAACCCTTAGCGACAAGTCGAGCTTTATAGATGGTAACATTACCATCCGCGTCCGTCTTCTTCTCAAAGATCCATTTGTTTTCTATCGCTCGCCGATCATCGGGCAAGTCTGTCAAAGTCCATACTTTGTTTTCATACATGGATTCTATCTCGGATTTCATGGCTTCAAGCCATTTGTTGGAATCCGGGCCCGTCATTGCTTCTTCATAGTTCGAAGGTTCATTGTTGTCTAACAACATGATTTCCAGGACAGGGTTGCCGTACCACTCTGGTGCGGAACGTGTCCTTGTGGACCTACGAAGTTCAGCAGTAACTTGATCCGAAGTACCTTGATCATTATCATGGTTTTCCTCTTCAGTTGGTGTGGGCATCACAGGAATGGTTTCCTGTGCTGCGTCACTATCCCGCTCAAGAGGTAGTACTTCATCGAGTTCTACTTTCCTCCCACTTACTTCTTTCGAGAGAAACTCTTTTTCCAGAAAGCATCCGTTCTTGGCAACAAAGATCTTGCCTTCGGATCTTAAGTAGAAGGTATACCCTATAGTTTCCTTAGGGTATCCTATGAATA
>NW_025287865.1:0-1105 GCF_018294505.1 Triticum aestivum
CTACTGCTAAAGCAAAACAAAACACACGGCTGGGCCGGCCCCCCGCACGCTCATCTCTCAATCGTCCCCCTCCGCCCGACGCCGGCAGCTGCGGTTAGGGTTTCTCCTCCGCCACCGCCACCGCAGGTAATTCTCCTCCCCCCTCTTGCCGCCCCTCCGCTGCTCCTCCACCCTCTCGCCGCCCACTCTGTCACTGTCCGCGAGCTCTGGCCGGACGCCTTTGGAGGACTGCCCTCGATCCCCTCGCCGGCCGCTGTCATCGCCCCCTCTTGTAGGAAAGTCACCGGCCTTCCCCTCGTCAGCACCCCCGATCGAGGTCACCATGCCATCCCCCCTCCTCGATAGCACCCCCGAGGGCTTCCCTACCTAGATGCAACGAGGGTTTACGAATTTCATATGGATAACTAGATGCTTTTATTTTTCTGTAATAAGTTATTTTTTTGCAAAATGTAGGTGCCAATTTAGTTGAAATGCTTTGGTAGGTGGTACAGTGATCTGTTAGATATTGGTTTTGATACAAGTATTTAGTTTGCAAGTGCTAAGTTAATCCCAATTAAATTTGCCACTTATTTTCTTAATCAGTTATCTTAGGCAATAGGGGCCAAATTAGATGAAATATGTCTTGGTAGGTGCTACCTTGATTTGGTAGATAACTTATTACAGATCTTAGGATTATACCTTTGGTAGGGGCCAAATAGTTTTTTCGGCAATAGGTGCCACTGAAATGCTTTCGTAGGTATACCTTGTCATCTTGTATGCTACTAGCTCTTAGGATTATAATTGTCCATCAAATTGCTTCTCGCAGAAGAATCTCCTCATCAAATTGAGAGCTTGTTGTTTACTTTTTGGGATCGGGTTCCACTATGAAAATATAACTGAAGAAGTACCAAAAATAGCAAATGCTACTGTTTTCATTCCTGTGAAGATCGTTAATCCTTTGCTCATATTGCTTTAGGAAAATGGAGCCACCACCACCACCACCATGTCGACTGTGCAAGTCAAGGTGCGCCAGCAGCCTTGCAACTGGCAAGCTATTCAACATCTACTTCCAGCCGAGTTTTCGTCATGCGGTGGTAAGAAATTATATGAAATGTAACAACTATTT
>NW_025287866.1:0-1105 GCF_018294505.1 Triticum aestivum
GTAGCATCTCCAAGTAGCATCTCCAAGTAGCATCGCATAGCATAATCCTACCCGGCGATCCTCCCCTCGTCGCCCTATGGAAAAGCGATCACCGGGTTGTCTGTGGAACTTGGAAGGGTGTGTTTTATTAAGTATCCGGTTCTAGTTGTCATAAGGTCAAGGTACAACTCCAAGTCGTCCTGTTACCGAAGATCACGGCTATTCGAATAGATTAACTTCCCTGCAGGGGTGCACCAACTTACCCAACACGCTTGATCCCATTTGGCCGGACACACTTTCCTGGGTCATGCCCGGCCTCGGAAGATCAACACGTCGTAGCCCCACCTAGGCAAAACAGAGAGGCCAGCACGCCGGTCTAAACCTAAGCGCACAGGGGTCTGGGCCCATCGCCCATAGCACACCTGCACGTTGCGAGGGCGGCCGGAAGCAGACCTAGCCTAGCAGGTGTTCCAGTCCAATCCGGCGCGCGCCGCTCCGTCGCTGACGTCTGAAGTGCTTCGGCTGATACCACGACGCCGAGTGCCCATATCTTTCCCACGTAGTTGGTTAGTGCATATAGGCTCGTAGCCAACTCAGATCAAATACCAAGATCTCGTTAAGCGTGTTAAGTATCCGCGAACGCCGAACAGGGCCAGGCCCACCTCTCTCCTAGGCGGTCTCAACCTGCCCTGTCGCTCCGCCACAAAGATCCACACAGAGGGCCGTCGGGACAAAGGTCCTTTCAGCCCCCAATCCGTGAATCACTCGCGGGTACTCCTCGAGCTGACCCGACTTTAGTCACCATCTGTATAGTATGCATGTATGTAAAGTATATACCCGCGATCACCTCCCGAGTGATCACGGCCCAATAGTATAGCGAGGCAGACTGACAAGAATGTAGGGCCAATGATGATAAACTAGCATCCTATACTAAGCATTTAGGATTGCGGGTAAGGTATCAATGACTGTAGCAACAATGACAGGCTATGCATCAGAATAGGATTAACGGAAAGCAGTAACATGCTGCACTACTCTAATGCAAGCAGTATAGAGGAGAATAGGCGATATCTGGTGATCAAGGGGGGGGGGCTTGCCTGGTTGCTCTGGCAAGAGAGAGGGGTCGTCA
>NW_025287867.1:0-1105 GCF_018294505.1 Triticum aestivum
ATTGTCAGCAAGAGAGGCGACCTCGCCTATCAACTCGAGCTTCCTTCAAACTTTGCAAATGTTCATGATGTGTTCCATGTCTCTCAGCTTCGAAAGTGCTTCAAGACTCCTGACCGCACCGTCAACTTCGAGGACATTGAGCTCCAAGAAGATCTCTCTTATCGTGAGCACCCAGTTGCTATTCTTGAAGAGACTGAACGCAAGACTCGCAACAAGTCAATCAAATTTCTCAAAGTCAAGTGGTCACACCATTCCGACCGTGAAGCTACCTGGGAACGCGAGGATCACCTCCGTTCTGAGTACCCGGAGTTCTTTCAGTCCTAGATCTCGGGTCGAGATCTTTTCGTAGTGGTGGAGTGTTGTAACGCCCCAGATATGCTTTCCATATTTGTATCCAACTCTTGCCGTCCCCGGCGCTAAGTTATATTTATTTCTCGGGTTCGGGTCTTTGTCTCCGTGTGTTGTTTTCGTTTTCATGCATCTCATATCATGTCATCTCGTGCATTGCATTTGCATACATGTTCATCTCATGCATTCGAGCATTTTCCCCGTTGTCCGTTTTGCATTCCGGCGCTTCGTTCTCCTCCGGTGGTCATTTCTACCTTTCTTTCTCGTGTGGGGATTAAACATTTCCGGATTGGACCGAGACTTGTCAAGTGGCCTTGGTTTACTACCGGTAGACCGCCTGTCAAGTTTCGTATCATTTGGACTTCGTTTGATACTCCAACGGTTAACCGAGGGACCGAAAAGGCCTCGTGTGTGTTGCAGCCCAACACCCCCCAATTTTGGCCCAAAACCCACCAAACTCTGCTCCATGTCCTAGAGCATTCGATCACGATCGTGTGGGCGAAAACCGCACCTCATTTGGACTCTCCTAGCTCCCTCTATGCCTATTTATACCCCCTCCATTCGGATCTCTTCTTCCCCGTCCGAAACCCTAGCTAAAAATAAAACTCCCAGCCACCGACGGACATGTCCGCCGCCTGACCGGACACGTCCGCCGGCGCCCCCGACCACTCCGGTGCCGCCACGTGGCAGGACCACATCGCCGCGGCTGCCGGCCCGCAGGCCCACGCGGGGCCCTCCGCGCCGCCTCCCGGCCCAC
>NW_025287868.1:0-1105 GCF_018294505.1 Triticum aestivum
GGATGTTGAGTTCGTAATAGACCTCATTCCAGGAACCGTTCCGATTGCTAGAAGACCCTATAAGATGGCACCCCTAGAACTAGCCGAGCTTAAGAAACAACTCGATGAATCCTTGAAAAAGGGTTTCATCCGCCCTAGTTCATCTCCGTGGGCTTGCCCCGTCCTATTCGTCAAGAAGAAGGATGGTACGGACCGGATGGTTGTAGATTACCGACCTGTCAATTTGGTCACAATCAAGAACAAATATCCGCTTCCCAGGATCAACGACCTGTATGATCAGCTCGCTGGATCCTCAGTCTTCTCCAAGATGGATTTGAGGTTGGGCTACCATCAAATCAAAATCAGAAACGGGGACATTCCTAAAACGGCCTTTGTTACTCGTTATGGCCAATACGAGTACACCGTCATGTCCTTCGGTTTAACCAACACTCCAGCCACCTTTTCTCGGTTAATGAACTCAATCTTCATGGAGTATTTAGATAAATTCGTCGTAGTCTATCTCGATGATATACTCATCTACTCCAAGAACGAGGAAGAACATGCTGAACATTTGAGGCTAGTGTTGAAGAAACTTCGAGAGCATCGCCTTTATGCCAAATTTTCAAAATGTGAATTCTGGTTGTCAGAAGTGACCTATCTGGGTCATGTAATATCGGGTAAAGGTATTGCTGTTAACCCTGAGCGAGTTCAAGCCGTCCTTAACTGGACTCCACCCGAATCGGTCAAGCAAGTTCGGAGTTTTTTAGGCTTAGCGAGCTATTGTCGTCGCTTTGTCGAGAACTTCTCCAAAGTTGCCAAACCTCTAACCGAACTCCTCAAGAAAGATAAGAAGTTCGAATGGACTCCACAATGTGAGCACAGCTTTCAGGAACTGAAAAGACGCCTGACTTCTGCTCCTGTACTGGTACCGCCAGACCTCTCCAAGGACTTTGTTATCTACTGCGACGCCTCGCGACAAGGACTAGGTTGCATTCTCATGCAAGATCGACACGTAATTGCTTACGCTTCACGGCAATTGCACCCACATGAGGAGAATTATCCTACTCATGATCTAGAGCTTGCAGCCGTAGTCTATGCACTTAAGACCTGGCGACATTACCTCCTC
>NW_025287869.1:0-1105 GCF_018294505.1 Triticum aestivum
CGGCGGCGCCGTTCGTGAGGGGGGCCACAACACCACCCCGCATGCTGCCTCTTCGGACATGCCACAACACCTCGTGCTGCCTCTTCGGACATGCCACAACACCACCCCGCATGTATGAGGGCCCGGTACGACGCTCCGGTGGCATTGCTACCCCCCAGGGCCCCCGTCCCGCCTAACCCTGTAGCGTTTGACCACGGGATCTAGCCCTTTGACTTTGCACGGACGGGCTTTGACCAGTGGACCTCTCCACCCGGTTGTGTCGGGTCGGCCCAGAGGGACACCGGGGAGCAACATCCGGGCCAGGCCCACAGCTACATCCACTCCGTGTAGACCCGACGCGTCCGTTTCCCCCCTCCGGTTGCCGGCGGCGGCGCCGTCCGTGAGGGGGGCACGCACCGGAGACGCGTGCTGGGCGTTTGCAACCGCCTCAACACTTCCAGACTTGTGAGAGGCCGCCTACGCAAGATTTTACGGTATGCTACCCCCCGAAGGCCGCCGGCCACAGTCGTAGACGTGCGAAGAGCAATCCGCGTAGAGAGAAGTGTTCAGATACTTCTCCATCACAAAAAATTATGAAAAATTACCATCAGTCCTATAGCACATGTGCCCACGTTGTGTAAAAAACCCATGATTTTATCGCGCTCCAAGTATTTAATAATATTCACGCTGCATCGTTACCGTAAAACGTCTACCACCGTTTCATTGCCGTCCGTGAGGGGGGCCACGCACCGGAGACGCGTGCCGCCTCTTCGGACATGCCACAACACCACCCCGCATGTATGAGGGCCCGGTACGACACTCCGGTGGCATTGCTACCCCCCCGGGCCCCCGTCCCGCCTAACCCTGTAGCGTTTGACCACGGGATCTAGCCCTTTGACTTTGCACGGACGGGCTTTGACCAGTGGACCTCTCCACCCGGTTGTGTTAGGTCGGCCCATAGGAACACTTTGGAGCAACATCCGGGCCAGGCCCACAGCTACATCCACTCCGTGTAGACTCGACGCGTCCGTTTCCCCCCTCCGGGTGCCGGCGGCGGCGCCGTTCGTGAGGGGGGCCACGCACCGGAGACGCGTGCCGCCTCTTCGGACATGCCACAACACCACCC
>NW_025287870.1:0-1105 GCF_018294505.1 Triticum aestivum
GGAGGCAGAAGAGCAAGTTCGCATCATTCGTGAGAATTTGAAAACAGCCCAGTCTCGTCAGAAAAGTCAGTACGATCGTCATCATAAGGATATGACTTATGAAATTGGCGACCAAGCTTACCTTCGGGTTACTCCTTTGAAGGGTACCCATCGTTTCGGTATCAAGGGCAAGTTGGCTCCTCGTTACATTGGTCCTTTTCGTATTCTCGCTAAACGAGGAGAGGTTGCCTACCAGTTGGAACTACCCCCACATCTTTCTCGAGTTCATGATGTCTTCCACGTCTCTCAACTCAGGCGTTGCTTCTCGGATCCTATCCGTGGAGTGGACCACGAAACGCTTGATCTCCAAGATAACCTCACATACCGAGAGTACCCGGTTCGCATTCTTGATCAAGCAGAGCGTGTCACTCGACGTCAGAACATCAAGTTTCTCAAAGTTCAGTGGTCTCATCATTCCGAGAGAGAGGCTACTTGGGAGCGAGAAGATCGTCTTCGACTGGAGTACCCCGCTTTCTTTCCGTCGACCCCTGAATCTCAAGACGAGATTCTGTTAAGTGGGGGCGAGTTGTCACATCCCTAGTCTGGTATGACCTAGGCTAGCTAGCCATTTGTGCATCATATTTAAATTTCATTTAAATTTGAAATGAGGATTGGTGGAACCCTCAGAATCATTTTTGAAAATGACCCAAATAAAAATTTCTCCAAAAGGGTCCAAGAAAATGCTCATGTTGCCCTCTGAAAATATTGGACAGAGATAAAAAATCAAAACAATATTTTTAGGAGCTCATGGACATTTATTTTGGCCATTTGGATTAATTCGATAAATATTTGCATTGGAAATATATTTCTATATATATGAAATATGGTCCAAAAATTATGCCAATTATAAAAGAGCTCTGGAATAATACCATTAGCCCCTACAAAATTTGGCATAAGGAAATTAAATGATTTAATATATTTATTAAATCAAAACAAATGTCAGAAAAATTAGAAAACAAAAATAAAAGAAGGAGGGGCTTACCTGGGCCTCCCCTCCCCTGCGCAGCCCAGCAGCAGCAGGCCGGCCCAGCCAGGAGGCGGCCCAGCCCGCCTGGCCCCCCCTCCT
>NW_025287871.1:0-1105 GCF_018294505.1 Triticum aestivum
TCAATGTGGTCAAACTTCCATTCTGGAATGGCAAGAGGTTGGAGGAGACCAGCTGGCCTTTGGTGTTCTGCCTTCACTCTTCTGCAGACATCACATTCATTCACGAATTGAGCGATCTCGCGCTTCATTCGAGTCCACCAATAAGCTTGCTTGAGGTCCTGATACATCTTCGTACTACCAGGGTGGATGGAGAGGAGAGAGTTGTGAGCCTCGTTCATGATCACCTTACGAATTTCACCTTTGGGCACAACAATTCGATCCTCGAAGAAGAGAGTGTCCTTGTCATCAAGTCGGTAGCACTTGTACTTGGACTGACTCTTTGCAATACCAATCTTCACCTTCTTCACCATAGCATCAAGAAGTTGGGCTTGGCGAATCTGGTCTTCTAAGGTAGGAGAGACTTGAAGGTTAGAGAGGAAACCTTGAGGAACAACTTGCAGATTAAGTTTGCGGAAAGCTTCACAAAGCTCGGGTTGATAAGGCTTGAGAATCAGACTGTTGCAATATGCTTTTCTGCTCAAAGCGTCAGCAATCACATTAGCCTTGCCTGGAGTATACTCGATACTCGGATTGTACTCTTGGATCATTTCGACCCATCGAGTCTGCCTGAGGTTGAGATTATGCTGAGTGAAGATGTACTTGAGACTCTTGTGATCAGTGAAAATATCCACTTTCCTTCCCAATAGAAGATGTCTCCAAGTCAACAAAGCGTGTACAACTGCCGCCAACTCGAGATCATGAGTGGGGTAGTTCTTCTCATTAGGTTTCAACTGGCGAGAGGTATAAGCAACAACTTTCTTCTCTTGCATCAGTACAGCACCGAGACCTTGGAGAGAGGCATCACAAAAGACCTCGTACGGCTTGGTTTCATCAGGCGGAGTCAGAACTGGAGCAGTGATCAATTTCTCTTTCAAAGAGTTGAAAGCAATATCACACTCCGGAGACCAAACGTACTTGACGTGCTTCTGAAGAAGATTTGAGAGAGGCTTGGCGATCTTAGAAAAGTTTTCAACGAATCTTCTGCAATAGCTTGCGAGACCGAGAAAACTGCGGAGTTGCTTCACGTTCTGAGGAGGTTCCCAATTCACAATTGCGGACACCTTCT
>NW_025287872.1:0-1105 GCF_018294505.1 Triticum aestivum
AGGTCAGATTTGGCCAAAATTGTGAGTGTTGACGACGGACACATAAACGCACCCCGGGGTTCATCAATCGTGGAAATCGCTCTGGGTCCCCAAAACGCTGAGTAATAGTGCACGGAACGTATTAGAATCGGCCGAATATGTGAGTGTCGATGACCGACACGTAAACGCACCCCGGGGTTCGTCAATCGTGGAAATGACTCCGAGACCCCAAAATAGAGTAATAGTCCAAGAAACGGTCCAGAATCGGCCCAAACTGTGATTGTTGATGACCGACACGTAAGTGCACCTTGGAGTTTGACAACCATGGAAATCGCTTTGGGACCCGAAAATGGTGAGTAATAGTCCATGAAACGGGCCAGAATCGGCCAAAACTGCGAGTGTTGTTGACCAACACGTAAGAACATCTTGGGGTTCGACAACTATGGAAATCGCTACGGGACCCCAAAACGGTGAGTAATAGTCCGCAAAACAGGTCAGAATTGGCCAAAGCTGTGAGTGTTGATGACGGACACATAAATGCACCCCGGGGTTCATCAATCGTGGAAATCGCTCTGGGTCCCCAAAACGCTGAGTAATAGTGCACGGAACGGACTTGAATCGGCCGAATATGTGAGTTTTGATGACCGACACGTAAACGCACCCCGGGGTTAGTCAATCATAGAAATGTCTCCGAGACCCCAAAATAGAGTAATAGTCCAAGAAACGGGCCAGAATCGGCCCAAACTATGGTTGTTGATAACCGACACGTAAGCGCACCTTGGAGTTCGACAACCATGGAAATCGCTTTGGGACCCCAAAACGGTGAGTTATAGTCCATGAAACGGGCCAGAATCGGCCAAAACTGCGAGTGTTGATGACCAACGCGTAAGCACACATTGGGGTTCATCAACTATGGAAATCTCTTTGGGACCCCAAAACGGTTAGTAATAGTCCACGAAGCAGGTCAGAATTGAACAAAACTATGAGTGTTGACGACGGACACATAAACGCACCCTAGAGTTCATCAATCGTGGAAATCGCTCTGGGTCCCCAAAACGCTGAGTAATAGTGCACGAAACGGACTAGAATCGGCGGAATATGTGAGTGTTGATGACCGACGCGTAAA
>NW_025287873.1:0-1105 GCF_018294505.1 Triticum aestivum
ACAACAGCGGCAAGGTTAAGGTAACACGTACTGTTCGTGTGCATTTTAGTATCTCTACATATGCTGATTATGTTGATTGTGATGTGGTACCTATGCAAGCATGTTCCTTATTACTTGGTAGACCATGGCAATTTGATAAAAATTCTGTACACCATGGTAGAAACAATCACTATACTCTTGTTCATAAGGATAAAAATATTACTTTGCTTCCTATGACTCCTGATTCCATTTTGAAAGATGATATTAATAGAGCTAATAAAGCACAACAGGAGAAGAATAAGAGTGAAAATCAGATTGTGGCAAAAGAATTTGAGCAACAAATGAAGCCTAATAATAAACCATCTAGTGTTGCTTCTGAAATTAAATTGAAAAGTACATGTTTATTTGCCACCAAATCTGATATTGATGAGCTAGATTTCAGCAAATCTGTTTGCTATGCTTTTGTGTGCAAAGAGGCATTATTTTCATTCGAGGACGTGCATTCCTCTTTGCCTCCTGCTGTCACTAACATTTTGCAGGAGTTCGTTGATGTTTTTCCACAAGACGTGCCACCGGGATTACCGCCTATTCGAGGGATTGAGCATCAGATTGACTTAATTCCCGGTGCTTCACTGCCAAACCGTGCACCATATCGTACCAATCCAGAGGAGACGAAGGAGATTATGCGTCAAGTACAAGAGCTTCTCGACAAAGGTTATATACGCGAATCCCTTAGTCCTTGTGTTGTTCCTATTATTCTAGTGCCGAAAAAGGATGGTACATCACGTATGTGTGTTGATTGTAGAGGCATTAATAATATTACTATTCGTTATCGTCATCCTATTCCTAGGCTAGATGATATGCTTGATGAATTGAGTGGCTCTACAATATTCTCCAAAGTTGATTTGCGTAGTGGCTACCATCAAATTCGTATGAAATTGGGAGATGAATGGAAAACAGCATTTAAAACTAAGTTTGGATTATATGAGTGGTTAGTCATGCCTTTTGGGTTAACTAATGCACCTAGTACTTTCATGAGATTAATGAACGAAGTTTTACGTGCTTTCATTGGACGATTTGTGGTAGTTTACTTTGATGACATATTGATTTATAGCAGATCTTTGGA
>NW_025287874.1:0-1105 GCF_018294505.1 Triticum aestivum
TTAATTAATCATAATTAGATTAATCAAATTAACTAATTAGTCTAATTAAACTGTGATTAGTTTAGCTAAAACCTGATTAGCCTAAACAGGGTATGACAGGTGGGCCCCGCTGGACCCACACGTCAGTTTGACCAGTCAACGCCCCTGTTGACTGCTGACGTCATGCTGACGTCATGATGACGTCAGCAAACACTGTTTTGGATAAGGTTGGATTTAAATGAATAAATAAAATCAGAAAATGATTTAAATCTTTAGAAAATCATATCTTTTAATCCGTAACTCGGATGAAAATACTTTCTACATGAAAGTTGCTCAGAACGACGAGACGAACCCGGATACGCAGCCCGTTCGTCCACCACACACCTCTAACATACCAAACACGCAACTTTCCCCCTCCGGTTCATCTGTCCGAAAACGCGAAACCCCGGGAATACTTTCCCGGATGTTTCCCCCTTCACCGGTATCGCCTATCCCTACGTTAGGACACCCCTAGCACAACGTATTGCCGCGTCTTGCTTTGTGTTACATTTGATTGCTCTGTTATTTATTGTGTTCCCCCTTCGTTACTCCTTTCCGGTAGACTCCGAGACCGACGCTGCTGCTGCCCAGTTCGACTACGGAGTTGACGACCCCTCCTTGCCAGAGCAACCAGGCAAGCCCCCCCCCCTTGATCACCAGATATCGCCTACTCTTCTCTATACTGCTTGCATTAGAGTAGCGTAGCATGTTACTGCTTTCCGTTAATCCTATTCTGATGCATAGCCTGTCATTGCTGCTACAGTCATTGATACCTTACCCGCAATCCTAAATGCTTAGTATAGGATGCTAGTGTTCCATCAGTGGCCCTACACTCTTGTCCGTCTGCCATGCTATACTACTGGGCTGTGATCACTTTGGGAGGTGATCACGGGCGTATACTATATACTTTACACAGTTACATTACCTGTGATACTGTTCGGAGATGGGGGCTGAAGGGGCAGGTGGCTCCATTCCGGTAGAGGTGGGCCTGGGTTCCCGACGGTCCCCGACGGTTACTTTGTGGCGGAGCGACAGGGCAGGTTGAGACCACCTAGGAGACAGGTGGGCCTGGCCCTGTTCGGCGTTC
>NW_025287875.1:0-1105 GCF_018294505.1 Triticum aestivum
CATGCTTGCATAGGTACCACATCACAATCAACATAATCAGCATATGTAGAGATACTAAAATGCACACGAACAGTACGTGTTACCTTAACCTTGCCGCTGTTGTTGAACCATTGGATGTAGTAAGGATGTGGATGTGGTCTTGTGGTGAGAGAAAGCTTCTCCACCATCTCCATGCTAGCCAAGTTGTTGCAGCTCCCTCCATCTATTATGACGCGCACAGAACGTTCCTTCACAACTCCCTTGGTATGGAACAAATTGTGCCTCTGATTTTGCTCAGCTTGTGTGACCTGCACACTCAAAACACGTTGAGCAACTAAACATTCATACCTGTCAGCGTCTTCAGGAGCCATGTATTGCGTCTCATGATCAGAATCATCTCCACCATGTTCTTCACGTGTAATAAGAACCAATGTCTCCTCATCATAGTCACTAGCGGACTCATATCCACCATCCGCGGTAGCAATCATCACACGCGGAGATTTGCATTCCCTCGCATAATGACCTCCTCCCTTACAACGACGACAAATAATATCACTTGTGTGCCCTGTTGATGCCATGGAAGAAGAAGAACTCCGTGCAGGCCCAGCAGGTGCGCTCTTGGCAGATAATGGTGGTTGTGCCTGTTTTCTTGTATCACGGCTGTAGGAGGCACCTGATTGAGGTGCTGGTGCAGTTGAAGTAGAAGATGCACGCGGCGTCCATGAGGAAGGTCGGCCTGCAGAAAAGTTAGTTCGCGCCAATGCTTGTCGATCCTGCACTTCACGTTCAGCTTTACAAGCAAGATGGAATAAACGAGTGATATTAGTATACTCCTTATAGTCTAGAATGGTCTGAATCTCTCTATTTAATCCACCCAGAAAACGTGCAAGCATAGCTTCATTCTCCTCAACAATACCACATCGAATCATGCCAGTTTGTAATTCCTGATAATATTCTTCTACAGAATTTTTTCCTTGTCTTAAACGCTGCAATTTTTGAAGCAATTCACGTTGATAATATGGTGGAACCCAACGCGTACGCATAGCAGTTTTCAAAGCAGCCCAAGTAGTTGGAATAGGATATAATCTACAATGTTCAGACCACCATACACATGCAAAACTAGTGA
>NW_025287876.1:0-1105 GCF_018294505.1 Triticum aestivum
TTTTGGAGACCCAGAGGGATTTCCACGATTGATGAACCCCGGGGTGCATTTATGTGTCTGTCGTCAACACTCACAGTTTTGGCCAATTCTGACATGTTTCGTGGACTATTACTCACGGTTTTGTGGTCCCAAAGCGATTTCCATAGTTGTTGAACTCCAAGGTGTGCTTACGTGTTGGTCATCAACACTCGCACTTTTGGCCGATTCTGGCCCGTTTCATGGACTATTACTCACCGTTTTGGGGTCCCAAAGCGATTTCCATGGTTGTCGAATTCCAAGGTGCGCTTACATGTCGGTCATCAACAATCACAGTTTGGGCCGATTCTGGCCCGTTTCTTGGACTATTACTCTATTTTGGGGTCTTGGAGTCATTTCGATGATTGACGAACCCTTGGTGCGTTTACGTGTCGATGATCAACACTCACATATTCGGCCGATTCTAGTCCGTTTTGTGCACTATCACTCAGCGTTTTGGGGACCTAGAGCAATTTCCACGATCGATGAACCCCGGGTATTGTTTATGTGTCCGTCGTCAACACTGAGAGTTTTGGCCAATTCTGACGGGTTTCGTGGACTATTACTCACCGTTTTGGGTTCCCTAAGCGATTTCCATAGTTGTTGAACCCCAAGGTGTCCTTACGTGTTGGTCATCAACACTCGCACTTTTGGCCGATTCTGGCCCGTTTCATGGACTATTACTCACCGTTTTGGGGTCCCAAAGCGATTTCCATGGTTGTCGAATTCCAAGGTGCGCTTACATGTCGGTCATCAACAATCACAGTTTGGGCCGATTCTGGCCCGTTTCTTGGACTATTACTCTATTTTGGGGTCTTGGAGTCATTTCGATGATTGACGAACCCTTGGTGCGTTTACGTGTCGATGATCAACACTCACATATTCGGCCGATTCTAGTCCGTTTTGTGCACTATCACTCAGCGTTTTGGGGACCTAGAGCAATTTCCACGATCGATGAACCCCGGGGTTTGTTTATGTGTCCGTCGTCAACACTGAGAGTTTTGGCCAATTCTGACGGGTTTCGTGGACTATTACTCACCGTTTTGGGTTCCCTAAGCGATTTCCATAGTTGTTGAACCCCAAGGTGTCC
>NW_025287877.1:0-1105 GCF_018294505.1 Triticum aestivum
AAAAGAAATAACAGGAGGAGCTTACCTGGGCTCCTCCCTGTGCGGCCCAGCCAGCTGGCCGGCCCAGCAAGCCAGCCCAGCCCACCACCGCCATCGTCCTCCTGGCGCCAGTCGGCCAGGCGTGTGGCCGGCGCGCGCGCACGGCCGGAGCGCCACGCCACCAGCTCGTCTGCCTGCCTCCCCCGCCAGCGCGACGCCGCGGCGCTTCTTCTCGGTGCCGCCCCGATCCCCTGGCCTTATCCCCCCTCTCTCTCCCGTGCTGCTCCCTCTCTCTCTCTCACGGCCGAACACCACCGTCGCCGCCGTTCGCCATAGCCGCCGTCTCCGACCACCCCTCGCTCCCCCGACTAGCTCAGAAGCTCCGCCACGACCCCCTCTTCCTCCCCACCACTCCACAGCTCCCCGGAAGCCCTGCATCGTCGCCACGTCGCCGTTCCCCTCTTCGGGCTCCGACCGTCGTCGCCGTCGAATTCGTCGTCTCCAGCGCGTCCCCGAGCCCGCTAACCATCCCTGCAGCTCCGCGGTGAGCCCCCGGATCGTTTTCCCCTTCTCCCCTGGTCTCTCCCGACCTCTAGGCCCTAGCCCCACCTTGGCCGAGAGCTCCACGCCGCCGGCGATGTCACCGTCGTGGCCACGGTCGCCGTAGCGCCCAACCGAGCACACCATCGTGCTCCACACCTCACTAGGAGCACGTAGCACGCACCAACACCTCCCCTAACGCCCTGCAACGCCGATTCCGACCGCACCCGAACTCCGGCCGCCGCAGCCGAGCTCGCCGCCGTCAACTCCGGCCACCCCGAGCCCAACCACCACCACCAATAGTCGCGGCTCAACCTCAGCAACACGTAGATGCCTTCCGCCGTCCATTTGGTTGCCGGAATGGCAAAAAGCACTTTCGCCGCCGTCTCGGACCTCGCCGGCGTCATGTCGCCGGTGGGGTTTGACTTGTCCGACCTGGGGTTTGACCCCCCAGGGTCACTGACGCGTGGGCCCTGTCGGCCAGGTGGTTAGATTAGCGCTAACTACTGTTAGTCAACCCCCCCTGACACTGACAGTGGGCCCCAGCGCCACTAATCCCTAATTAGGATTAATTTAATCCTGTTTA
>NW_025287878.1:0-1105 GCF_018294505.1 Triticum aestivum
CACGAGAGGTGGATCAAAACTTTTGACACCCAACCATTTGGTCAATTGTGCATTAAACATGGCCTAGTATTTTATAAAATTTATTTGGTCCATTTTTACAACAATTATTTGGTAGTTCCTTCACAAAAAAACCTCATTTCGGGCACTCGAAAAATGGAAAATGAATTTTCCGTGCAAAGAAAATGAAAACTCCCTTAGGCAACATTGTTTGGAATTCCAAGATGCACCCTTGTGCACAATATGAGATCATTTGAACAAACTATGCCATGAATGTGGCCATAAGATTGATCATTTGGCTTGAAAGCCATGAATCTTCACGCATGATAGCTCATTTCTGAGAACACTTTTTTTAAAATAATTACCGTATTACAAGTTTATTATTTTTCCTGGAAACTTGGTCACATATAATGACACAATGTGAAGGTTTTCCAATTTTTTGATTTTTTTTGAATTTTTTATGCCCGTTTCAAAATGCGGTCAAAAGGGCGGGCTTGACCGTTCCTACCTAGTGGTTGAATCTTGGAATTTTTTTGGTGTTTCTATGATTAAATAGATACTTATATACCTAGAAATGATTTTTGTAAAAAATAAAGAGCAAACTATGAGGCAGCTACAGTTCAAATTTCACCCGCTTCCAACTGAATCGACGATAATTTGTCTTTTTCACCAGAGGTGGATCAAAACTTTTTTCACCCAACCATTTGGTCAATTGTGCATTAAACATGGCCTGGTATTTTAAAAAATTGATTTGGTACAATTTTGCAACAAATATATGGTAGGTCCTTCACAAAAATACCTCATTTCGGGCACTCGAAAAATGGAAAATGAATTTTCCGTGCAAAGAAAATGAAAACTCCCTTTGGCAACATTGTTTGTAATTCCAAGATGCACCCTTGTGCACAATATGAGATCATTTGAACAAACTATGCCATGAATGTGGCCATAAGATTAATCATTTGGCTTGAAAGCCATTGATCTCCACACGTGATAGCTCGTTTCTGAGAACACTTTTTTAAAATAATTGTTGTATTATAAGTTTGTTATTTTTCCTAGGAGCTTGGCCACATATAATGACACAATGCGAAGGTTTCCCAATTTTTTGATT
>NW_025287879.1:0-1105 GCF_018294505.1 Triticum aestivum
TCTTAAATCACACATACAGATCTCAGTGCTTAAGGTCGGCTTCAATGAAACAACCCACCATGTACTCCTACATGGCCTCTCATCGATACCTTTACCAAATCGTGTTCACCACACCACTCTCATTACCGACATAATCATTTCACTCTAGCCCATCACCCAGATGAACCAGACCTGACACGACTCTAAGCATAGCAGGCATAACAAGGTAGGAACAACACATACATATGGCTCAATCAACTCCTACACATGCTAGTGGGTTTCATCTAGTTACTGTGGCAATGACAGGTCATGCAGAGGAAATGGGTTCAACTACCGTAGCACACAGCAGTTTGAAACGCGTTGTCTTAATGCAGTAAAAGAGAGCAGGAGCGAGAACATGGGATTGTATCGATATGATCAATGGTTAGTTGCTTGCCTGATGGTTCGATGCACTGATATGGTTCTTCGTTAGGGTAATCACGGTACTCCTCGGGGGCAGAACCTGACGCAAAGGGCACCGATACACAACCATCACCAAACAATGTGCAACAATATGATGCATGCATGAAACATGGCAATATGAGTGTGTTGGGCTAATGCAACTAAAACTAGAGGGGTTTGAACAAATTTGAATCAAGGATTCAAATTTCAAATTCAAATATGGCCTTTTAAAGTGCTTTTCCTTGTTCTGCTTGAAACATCAATTTAACTTGTTTGATCATGCATGAAAATAGTACAGATGGATAGATTGGATTTTTCTGATCATTTTTCATATATAATTTGTCCAATTTGGAGTTACAGAATAAAAGTTATGAATTTTTGAAGTTTAAATAATATTCTGGAATTTCCTGATTTAATTTAAATCCAGAAAATCAATTACTGCGTCAGCCTGACGTCAGTGTGACGTCAGCAGGTCAACGGAACAGGTCTGGGTCAAACCTGACAGTGGGTCCCGCATGTCAGGGTGATTATTTTAATTAAGATTTAATTAAAACTAATCCTGTATAATTAGCAGGGCTGGGCCCCACCTGTCATTGACTCAGGGGAGTCAACCAGGGCCCACCCGGGGTCAAAGTCAAAGTCGGCTGCCGGCGTTTAGCCGCCGGCGAGCCCGACGCGGCGGCGG
>NW_025287880.1:0-1105 GCF_018294505.1 Triticum aestivum
ACCTGAATAGGCGATAAACCTGGACTGGAGGCTTAGGTGATTAGGTAGGTCGTGGCCGACACCCACGTTGGGCTTCCGCTTGAAGGTTGCCGAGTACATGTCGTGTAAACGACGGTAAGTGGTGAGAGCGTGTATGAAGAAGTACACCCCTGCAGGGTTAACATGATCTATTCGAATAGCCGCGTCCGCGGTAAAGGACTACTTGGTTGCCTATACAGTTCATAGACAAGTAAATGGAAACTACTAAAAGCCTCAAGATAAGTGTGAGTGCCGAGGATGGCTCTTCCGTAGGAAAACGGAGGTGGATCCTCGGTAGTGTATTGAAGTGGTGAGTAGTGGACTCGTGTGCGCAAAACATTTCAAGTTGGAGTATCGTAGGATAGTCTAGCCAAGAGTCAAAGCTGGCTTGCTGCAATAACTCCACCAACCCTTCTTGATAATATGCATGTATGTAGGATCTGATGTAAGTCTTGCTGAATACCTTTGTACTCATGTTGCTATAATCTACATTTTTACAGAAGACGCTGCAACCCCTTCTGATGGGTTCTATGTAGACGTTGACATCAACGAGTAGGCTAAAGACCCAGGTGGTGACCCTGAGCTTGTGATGGACCACGTAGTATAGCTAGGCTTTCCAAGCCCCTTTTATTTCACTAGTTGTCTGTACCCAGACAATGTACTTCCGTTGTTGGCTTGTATGACTGTATGACTTGTATGTTGGGTCGTGAGACCCGTACCTTTGTGAATGTTATGTATGGCTCCCTGGGCCTTAAATAAAGTACTTGTGTCATAGAGTCATGTTGTGATGCTTCGTTGTATTTGCACATATCGAGCATATTGTGTGTATGATTGAAATGCTTGGTATGTGTGGGATCTGACTATCTAGTTGTTTATCTTTAGTAGCCTCGCTTACCGGGAAATGTCTCCTAGTGTTACCGCTGAGCCATGGTAGCTTGCTACTGCTCTGGAACACTTAGGCTGGCCGGCATGTGTCCTTCTTCGTTCCTGTGTCTGTCCCTTCGGGGAAATGTCACGCTTTGAGTACCGGAGTCCTGTTAGCCCGCTACAGCCCGGTTTACCGGAGTCCTGCTAGCCCAGTGCTACA
>NW_025287881.1:0-1105 GCF_018294505.1 Triticum aestivum
GGATCTGGCGAGGTGGGATAGCGATCGAGATGGAGGGGGATCGAGATCGAGTGTCCATGAAATTTAAAAATATTCATGATAGTTCAAAAAGTGCCCATGAAATACAATCGAGAAATGAAGGCTCTACCACCCAAAGATCGACCACGTCTATGTGTTGTAGCGCGACTAGGTTTGCTCTTTCAAAGTCGGCGAGTCGACCCTCTAAGTCGACATGCATTTCGCGGCGACCCTCACGGTGACCCCATCCAGCGAGCCTGTCGAGGTGCCTGTTGACGGGTAGACCAACGGGGTTCTCGATGCCTAGATAATTCGTGCAGTAGGAGATGCACTCTTCGGTCAGAAAGCCCCTGGCTATACTTCCCTCTGGACGTGACATGTTGCGAACGTATCCTTTGATGACACCATTCATCCTTTCGAACGGCATCATGCTGTGCAGGAACGTCGGCCCAAGTTGGATGATATCCTCCACTATATGGACCAGCAGATGCACCATAACGTCGAAGAATGCGGGCGGGAAGTACATCTCAAGCTCGCATAGTATCACCACGATCTCTTCCTGTAGCCTGCTGAGTTGCCTCACGCCAATCGACTTCGGAGAGATGACGTCGAAAAAGTTGCATAGGCCAACTTGCGTTTCACGGACGTGCGCGTCCATGATCCCACGGATTGCAACTGGAAGTATCTGCGTCATCAGCACGTGACAATCGTGAGATTTCATCCCACTGAACTTCTGCTTAGCTGGGTCTAGGTATCTGCTTATCTTCCCCGCGTAACCGTAAGGAAGTTTTACTCCTAGGAGGCAGGTGAAAAACTGCTCGATCTCCTCCTGACTTAGAGTGAAGCACGTGTGAGGGTAGTCATTTCTGGTCTTCTTGGCCTTTTTGCCTTTGCGACGACTTACTGTGTCCTGCTTCGCCTCATCATCATCATCATCATCATCATCATTAGCGTGAAGCTCCTGCCTGATGCCCATTGATTTCAAGTCTGCCCTTGCTTTCGGCCCATCTTTGGTCCTCTCTAGCATGTTGAGCAGGGTACCAAGCAGACTCTCGCACACGTTCTTCGTGATATGCATGACATCAAGGCTGTGAGGCACACGGTGGAT
>NW_025287882.1:0-1105 GCF_018294505.1 Triticum aestivum
CTTCCGGGAGCACAAGGGTATCTCCAGGCTATCTATGCTGACTCCACTCAGGAGGATTCACGGACTCGCACCACTGCTGAGATGCTCGAGGATAAGGACCGTGAAAATCGGGCCTTAAGGTTAGAGCTCTTCAATACCCGTGCTGACCACTGGGCCACTTTGACTCGGTTCGCACCGGCGGTGCAAGCTGGATTCTCAGATATGCGCGATCTCTATCCTGTGAGATCTGCTCTGCCAGACGTGATGGTTTGGCGTGATGTAGGAGGCATCACCCCACCTCGCGGTCCCCGCAGGCCACCGTTTGTTGGTCCAAGACCTCATCCTAGCCCCTATGGTCCACAAGCTCCGCGAGATCGTCTGTTTCCGGATGAACATGTTGAGCTTCCAGGCTATGGAGGTGACTTCTATGAGGACTACTACGGATCGGTCTGAGTTAGTGATAGTATCCCTAGTTCGCACTAGCTGTGTCGTCTATCATTCCGCGTGACTCGTGGGATATGACCTAGTTTGTACTCTTTCCGGAGATGTAGAAAAATAATGTATAGGAGCTTGGAATGCCTCCGATGAGATGTAATCCTCTTTTCACCGTAACAGTACTTGTTTGGTCTTGTACTAAACCTTGTATGGTGTGTATGACGATGGAATAAAGAAGCAGTTTCTGTATCTACCATGTCATACGGATGATCATCTTGCATTCCGAGTTATTCCTTACCTTATGTATCCTATGTCGGAATTTTATCATTCTGACTAAATCATTGTCTTGTTTACCTAGGATGGTCAACACGCGCGCCAACCCTGCTTCCCAAGAGCAGGCCGAAGGCAGTGAAGCCAGGAATGAAAATCTGCCTCATCCTCCTTCACTAGCCGAGGTGATGATGGAAGCTGAGAGAAACAAGCGGGAGACAAACCGTTTGTTGGAGCGTATTGAGCAGAATACAGCACACCATCAGAGGGCTAACGTGGTGTCACTCAGTGATTTTATCAAATTGCATCCACCCACGTTCCACCACTCCGTCGAGCCTCTCGACGCTGATGACTGGCTTCGCAGTATCTCTCACAAGCTGCGTTCCGCGCTGGTAGCGGAGGCTGACAAGGTCACCTTTGC
>NW_025287883.1:0-1105 GCF_018294505.1 Triticum aestivum
GACCCACTTGCTGATGACCGACACGTTCGAAGCTGGGTCATGGATGCCTGTCCCTGTAAGTCTGTGCCACTTTGGGTTTACGACTAGTCATGTCAGCCCGGGCTCTTTATCATATGGATGCTAGCGACACTATCATATACGTGAGCCAAAAGGCGCAAACGGTCCCGGGAAAAGGTAAGACGACACCCGTGGGGATACCGTGCGTGAGGCCGCAAAGTGATATGAGGTGTTACCAGCTAGATCGATGTGACATCGAGTCGGGGTCCTGAAAGCGTTGGCATCAGAGCCGGACTGCCTGTAGGTTCTCCAAGCCAAACTGGTCGATGTTGAGTCTAGAAATTCTTTAGTTATATGTAGGGGAATTGTTTGTGGGATGGAACGTAAGGCTCTTTTTACTCCTCTATCTTATGACATTCTGATCTGAGTCAGTCCATTCTTCCACCGGGGGTTAAGGAATTAGGATCTATTCTCTCTATCAGGATCACGTGTTACTAATCAGTAGTACCTTATAAGTTTGATGGTTACAAGCCTAGTTCAGTTCTACTACCACATTATGTAGCCAGAATGGTTCAGAACTTTGATGTGATGATGTTGAGTGTGTACGAAATCCTTTGTCAAATGTCTCAATATCCTTTTTGAGCATTTACAG
The DNA here is from genome assembly GCF_018294505.1 of Triticum aestivum. Taxonomy (NCBI): domain Eukaryota; kingdom Viridiplantae; phylum Streptophyta; class Magnoliopsida; order Poales; family Poaceae; genus Triticum; species Triticum aestivum. The sequence goes on from NW_025287883.1 coordinate 650, forward strand.
CTGTTATGCTGCCGAAATTTTGCTAGAAATTCTAATGCCTTTGCATTATGATCATGCTTTCAGATGGCCACTCGCGACCTCAATCAAGTGGTTCGCCTGACTTGATGCCTAGATGTACCCGGCCATACTGCTAAGTTGGTCAGGGTAATGACTGAGGCTGGATACCGCTGGTATCCTGAGTACACGGTCGAAGAGCAATTCCGAGATTTCAATCAAAGCCAGTATCTCTGCACTGTCAGGATATTTCCATCTTACCCTGGATCCACCGAGCCTCTTCACTGCTCCTATGGACTCGGGGTTACTATTGAGATGGCTGTGCAGGACGCCGCCTACTCTATGATGACCATTATGCGAGTCAGATCTGGTCTATTTCGGGACTCTAACTTCCGGTATATGCCAGGATCACTTCCGGGAGCACAAGGGTATCTCCAGGCTATCTATGCTGACTCCACTCAG
>NW_025287884.1:0-1105 GCF_018294505.1 Triticum aestivum
GCATTAGGACAACAACGACATATCTGATACTTGCTGCGGTAGCTGAACCCCTTATCCTTTGCATGACCTGTCATTGCCACAGTAAATAGATGAAACCCACTAGCATGAGTAGGAGTTGTTTGAGCCCTGTTGTGCCTACTCATTCATGCTTGTTTGTCATGCCTGCTACTGCTTAGAGTTGAGTCAGGTCTGATTCATCGGGGATGAATCAGAGGTGTGTGAACATGTCCTACTGTGTGTGAGCTAAGTGTGTGAACACGATTTGGTAAAGGTAGCGGTGAGAGGCCATGTAGGAGTACATGGTGGGTTGTCTCATTGCAGCCGTCCTCAGGAACTGAGTTCTGTGTTTGTGATCCATGATTTAGCTACTACCACGCATTGGGCCCGAAACCAATGGACCCTCTCGGCTTCTTAATCACCCTTGTCCTCTGTCCAGGAGTTGCAAGTAGTTTCTGGTGTTTGTAGTATGCTGGAGGCCGTGGACAGCGCTGGCCGTAGGGGTGGGCTGTGATGCGGTAGGCACGTGGCCGGGTAAACCGGGCACCCGTTTGGTGTCACGGAACCCTGTTCACATCGTTTGGGGCTGTGAGCGAAACTCCGGCCGGATCTCCTCATGGATGGAACCCGAATAGGCGATAAACCTGGACTAGAGACTTGAGTGTTTAGGTAGGCCGTGGCCGACACCCACGTTGGGCTTCCGTTTGAAGGTTGCCGAGTACATGTCGTGTAAACGGCGGTAAGTGGTGAGAGCGTGTGTGAAGAAGTACACCCCTGCAGGGTTAACATCATCTATTCGAATAGCCGTGTCCACGGAAAAGGACCTCTGGGTTGCTTATATCAGTTCATAGACAAGTGAAAGTGGATACTCTAAAATACGCTAGATAAGCGTGAGTGCTATGGATGGCGTTCTCGTAGGGAGACGGGAGCGGATCCATAGTGGGGTATTGGTTGGTGAATATGTGGACTCGTGTGCGCCACCTCAAAGAGTTACATTGCAGTCGTAGTTTAGGATAGCCACCGAGTCAGAGCTGGCTTGCTGCAGTTAAACCCCACCACCCCTTTGTTGATAATGATGCATATGTAGATAGATCTGATGTAAGTCTTG
>NW_025287885.1:0-1105 GCF_018294505.1 Triticum aestivum
AATTTTGAATACTATCGGGTATCTTGCCAGACAGCTGGTTTCCTGATAAAATTAGTTGGTTAAGGTTTGCCAGACTACCAACTTCATTAGGAAGGGGCCCAGAAAAGGAGTTGTATGACAAGTCCAAGTAGTAAGAAAGGCTGGGTAATTTGAAGATCTCTCTGGGTATTGAACTGTTAAGACAGTTTACTGACAAATCAAGCGCAAAAAGGTTTTTCAACTTCCCCAGGCTTGCAGGAATCGGTCCCTCCAAGTTGCCATTGCGTGCATAAAACCTAATTAAGTGGGAAAGGTTTCCTATGGACGACGGTATGTGCCCAGACAAGCTATTATTGTAAAAGTATAGGTCGGCCAAGTTCTCTAGCTTACCAATGCTCTCTGGAATCACTCCGGACATGTACGTATTTGCTATAAAAAGTATTTCCAGACCAACCAAATTGTTGATATCTGCTGATATACTCCCAGAGATCCTATTATCCTCTAAGTATAACCGTTGGAGAGTGGTTGAGATATTCCAACTTGGGGAACTTGCTTCCAATATCACCTGGAATGCTTCCATAGAACATATTTCCCCCTACGTTAAGTACTTCCAGGGATGACCAGTTATAGAGAGAAGGTGGGAGCATACCAGAGAAGTTGTTTCCGAAGAGATCGAAATATTGCATGCTCTGGTTGCTGCCGAGCCCTGGTGGGATTGAGCCCATGAGCTGGTTCTGGGAGAGGTCGAGGATTTGTAGATGGGACAGATTTTCCAGAGATGCCGGGATGGGCCCGGTGAAACTGTTGTTTCTCACTTCCAGGGACATGAGCTTCTCGCCAAGCTCAGCCGGGATGTGCCCGCCAAGCTTGTTGTTGGACAGTCCCATTATGATCATGCTTGTGCACCAGCTTAAATTCACTGGGACTGGGCCGGAAAAGGAGTTGTCATACAAGTAGAGCCTCTTCAAGCGGCGGAGGTGGCCGAGGCTGGCTGGAATGTCCCCGTGGAGCAAGTTGAAGCTCAGATCCAGCTTGCGTAGGAAGGTGAGGTTCCCGATGACTGGGGGGAGTGCTCCGACGAGCCCGGTGCTGTTCAATCGCAGCGCCACCACCCGCATGGGCCTCC
>NW_025287886.1:0-1105 GCF_018294505.1 Triticum aestivum
AGCAAGGCTTCATACTCAGCTGCATTGTTAGTACAAGGGAACATTAAGCACAGAACGTAACAGAACTTGTCACCTCGTGGGGAAGTTAATACGACTCCAGCCCCCGAGCCCTCCAGTTGCCTGGATCCGTCAAAATGGATGGTCCAATATGTGTGATCCGGCTTCTCTTCAGGTGCTTGCAACTCCGTCCAATCATTAATGAAATCAACAAGCGCTTGAGACTTCACCGTCGTTCGAGGCACATACTTCAACCCGTGCGGCCCAAGCTCTATAGCCCACTTGGCAATCCGGCCAGTCGCTTCCCGGTTCTGTATGATATCGCCCAAGGGAGCAGAACTGACCACTGTGATGGGGTGCCCTTGGAAATACTGCTTCAGCTTCGGGCTTGCCATGAAGACTCCATATACCAGCTTCTGCCAATGCGGATACCTTTGCTTGGATTCAATAAGTACCTTGCTGATATAGTAAACCGGACGTTGAACCGGATGCTCCTTGCCTGCCTCCTTCCGCTCCACCACAATAGCCACACTGACTGCCCGAGCGTTAGCGGCAACATATAGTAGCAGCGACTCCTTGTCAATGGGAGCGGCGAGCACAGGCGGATTGGCCAATTGCCGCTTTAAGTCCTCAAATGCCTTATCAGCAGCGGGACTCCAGACGAACTGATCCGTCTTCTTCAACATCTGATACAAAGGGATTGCCTTCTCACCAAGGCGGCTGATAAACCGGCTCAACGCAGCAATCCGGCCGGCCACATGTTGAACATCATTGATACACTTCGGTTTAGCCAGGGAGGTGATGGCTGTGATCTTTTCTGGATTAGCCTCAATTCCCCTGTTGGACACCAGAAAACCCAATAATTTGCCTGCCGGTACAAAAAAAACACATTTGGCCGGATTGAGCATCATCTTGTACGTCCTCAGGTTATCAAAGGTTTCCTTCAAATCGTCAACCAGAGTCTCCTTCTTCCTTGACTTAACCACAATATCATCCACGTAAGCATGTACATTACGGTCAATCTGCTTGTGAAGGCAATTTTTTACACACCGTTGATAGGTTGCATGGGCACTCTTGAGCCCAAAAGGCATAGACACATAGCAGAAGG
>NW_025287887.1:0-1105 GCF_018294505.1 Triticum aestivum
TGTGATGTATGAGATTGATCATATTCTTGTAATAGGAATCACGACTTGCATGTCGATGAGTATGACAACCGGCAGGAGCCATAGGAGTTGTCTTTATTATTTTGTATGACCTGCGTGTCATTGAATAACGCCATGTAAATTACTTTACTTTGTTGCTAAACGCGTTAGCCATAGAAGTAGAAGTAATCGTTGGCGTGACGACTTCATGAAGACACAATGATGGAGATCATGATGATGGAGATCATGGTGTCATGCCGGTGACGAAGATGATCATGGTGCCCCGAAGATGGAGATCAAAGGAGCATAATGATATTGGCCATATCATGTCACTATTTGATTGCATGTGATGTTTATCATGTTTTTGCATCTTATTTGCTTAGAATGACGGTAGTAAGTAAGATGATCCCTTATGATAATTTCAAGAAAGTGTTCACCCTAACTGTGCACCGTTGCGAAGGTTCGTTGTTTCGAAGCACCACGTGATGATCGGGTGTGATAGATTCTAACGTTCGCATACAACGGGTGTTGACGAGCCTAGCATGTACAGACATGGCCTCAGAACACACGCAATACACTTAGGTTAACTTGACGAGCCTAGCATGTACAGACATGGCCTCGGAACACGGAGGACCGAAAGGTCGTGCATGAGTCGTATAGAAGATACGATCAACATGGAGATGTTCACCGATCTTGACTAGTCCGTCTCACGTGATGATCGGACACGGCCTAGTTAACTCGGATCATGTTTCACTTAGATGACTAGAGGGATGTCTATCTGAGTGGGAGTTCATTGAGTAATTTGATTAGATGAACTTAATTATCATGAACTTAGTCTAAAATCTTTACACTATGTCTTGTAGATCAAATGGCCCACGTTGTCCTCAACTTCAACGCGTTCCTAGAGAAAACCAAGCTGAAAGATGATGGCAGTAACTATACGGACTGGGTCCGGAACCTGAGGATCATCCTCATAGCTGCCAAGAAAGATTATGTCCTAGAAGCACCGCTAGGTGAAGCACCAATCCCAGAGAACCAAGACGTTATGAACGCTTGGCAGCAGCGTGCTGATGATTACTCCCTCGTTCAGTGCGGCATGCTTTACAGC
>NW_025287888.1:0-1105 GCF_018294505.1 Triticum aestivum
GTAGCTCCGGCAAGGAGATTGCCGCGGGCACCAACCACCAGGCTGTGGCAGTCGCCGACAAGCAGGACAACACCAACAAGCAGTACTGCAAGATCCACCGCACCAAGGGCCATGACCTCCAGAGCTGCAAGAAGGTCGAGCAGCTTGTTGAGCAGCAAAAGGCTGAATACGAGCGACGCGACAAAGAGAAAGCCCAGGAAGGTGCTGGAGGAGCCGGCAAGAAATGTCCCGGCCGAGGAGGACGCCGCAGCAAGGCCAAGCAGCGGCAAGGAGACAGACCTCCCCGCGGCCGCGACAAGGATGAAGATGACGACGACGATGAAGATATGGATGATGACGAGACCGATGAGCAGGAGTTCCAGAAAGCCACAGAGGTCCTGTGCGTTGACGGTGGTGCTTCTCTGCATACTTCACACCGCCAGCTCAAGCAGTGGGTGCGGGAATTCAATGCAGCAGAACCACCCATCGAGTCACGCAAGCCTCTGAAATGGTCCAGCACGCCTATCATCTTTGATATTGAGGACCTCCCTGATCGCATAACTGCGGTCGGGTGCTTGCCGATGTTGGTTTCACCAACTATCCGCAACCTGAAGGTCACTAAGATGCTAGTTGATGGCGGGGCCGGCTTGAACCTGATCTCCTCCGCGGTACTCCAGAAACTCCAGATCCCTGATGGCGAGCTCGAAGAGACCGGCACATCCAAGGAATCAATCCGGGAAGAAGCAAGCCGAAGGGAAAGATCACGTTGCCGGTGACATTTGGCAGCGAGTTGAACTTCAGGACTGAGAGGGTCACTTTTGACGTTGCTGATTTTCCATTACCTTACAATGGGATACTAGGCCGTCCAGCACTCGCCAAATTCATGGCAGCCTCTCATTATGCATACAACATACTGAAGATGCTAGGCCCGATAAGTGTCATCTCTGTCCTTGGCGACAAGAAGGATGCTCTTATCTGCGCCGACAAGATCTACCGGGAAGCAGTAGCCACAACAGATCGCAAATCACTTGCCGTTGAAGCTCCCAGGGCGAAGAAGAAGACCAAGTCCGGCAAGAGTTCTGATGCCCACTCCGGCAAGCGCACCTCTTCGGAGTGCTGCGCTACC
>NW_025287889.1:0-1105 GCF_018294505.1 Triticum aestivum
ATTTCTTCTTCCACATGGGTGCGTGCCCGTCAACTCCCCGCGGAACTGATTGTCCGCCAGGACCCTTTCCAAAGATGACTTTCAAATCCTTGACCATATCAAATATCTCAGCACCAGTACGTTCCGCAGGCTTCGGCCGGTGATCTGCCTTGCCGTTGAAATGCTTGCCTTTCTTTCTTACGTTATGATTTCGGGGAAGAAATCGACGATGACCCAGGTACACGTTCTTCTTACAATTAACCAAACGTACACTTTCAGTCTCATGTAAGCAGTGCGTGCATGCATTGTATCCCTTATTTGTCTGTCCCGAAAGGTTACTGAGAGCAGGCCAATCGTTGATGGTTACAAAAAGCAACGCTCGTAGGTCAAATTCCTCTCCTTTGTGCTCATCCCAGACACGTACACCAGGTCTGGCCCACAACTGTAAAAGTTCTTCAACTAATGGCCTTAGGTACACATCGATGTCGTTGCCAGGTTGCTTAGGGCCTTGGATGAGAATTGGCATCATAATGAACTTCCGCTTCATGCACAACCAAGGAGGAAGGTTGTAGATGCATAGAGTCACGGGCCAGGTGCTATGGCTGGAGCTCTGCTCGCCAAAAGGATTCATGCCATCAGTACTTAGACCAAATCTTATATTCCTTGCGTCAGCTGCAAAATCTTTGAACACTCTGTCGATCTTTCTCCATTGCGTTCCATCAGCGGGGTGTCTCAACTCCCCGTCGGACTTACGGTCCTCTTTGTGCCATCGCAACGACTTGGCATGCTTTTTGTTCATGAACAGACATTTCAACCGTGGTATTATAGGAGCATACCACATCACCTTGGCGGGAACCCTCTTCCTGGGTTTCTCGCCCTCAACATCGTCACCAGGGTCATCGCCTCTGATCTTATAACGCAATGCAGTGCATACAGGGCATTCATTCAAATTCTCGTATTCACCGCGGTAGAGGATGCAGTCGTTAATGCATGCATGTATCTTCAGAACCTCTAAACCTAGAGGGCAGACAACCTTCTTTGCTTCGTACGTACTGGCGGGCAACTCGTTATTCTTCGGAAACATATTCTTCAACATTTTCAGCAAATTTTCAAATGATGAGTCACC
>NW_025287890.1:0-1105 GCF_018294505.1 Triticum aestivum
CCACGTACCTACCGCATCACAGCCCACCCCTACGGTCAGCGCTGTCCACGGCCTCCAGTAGGCTACAAACACCAGAAACTACTTGCAACTCCTGGACAGAGAGCTAGGGTGAATAAGAAGTCGAGCGGGGTCATATTTCAGGGCCCAATGCATGGTAGTAGCTGTATCTTAAATCACATATACAGATCTCAGTGCTTAAGGTCGGCTTCAATGAAACAACCCACCATGTACTCCTACATGGCCTCTCATCGATACCTTTACCAAATCGTGTTCACCACACCACTCTCATTACCGACATAAACATTTCACTCTAGCCCATCACCCAGATGAACCAGACCTGACACGACTCTAAGCATAGCAGACATAGCAAGGTAGGAACAACACATACATATGGCTCAATCAACTCCTACACATGCTAGTGGGTTTCATCTAGTTACTGTGGCAATGACAGGTCATGCAGAGGAAATGGGTTCAACTACCGTAGCACACAGCAGTTTGAAACGGTTGTCTTAATGCAGTAAAAGAGAGCAGGAGCGAGAACATGGGATTGTATCTATATGATCAAATGGTTGGTTGCTTGCCTGATGGTTCGATGCACTGATACGGTTCTTCGTTAGGGTAATCACGGTACTCCTCGGAGGCAGAACCTGTCGTAAAGGACAGCGATGCACAAACATCACCAAACAATATGCGACAATATGATACATGCATGAAACATGGCAATATGAGTGTGTTGGGCTAATGCAACTAAAACCAGAAGGGTTTGAACAAATTTGAATCAAAGATTCAAATTTCAAACTCAAACATGGCCTTTTAAAGTGCTTTTCCTTGTTCTGCTTAAAACATCAATTTAACTTGTTTGATCATGCATGAAAATAGTACAGATGGATAGATTGGATTTTTCTGATCATTTTTCATATATAATTTGTCCAATTTGGAGTTACAGAATAAAAGTTATGAATTTTTGAAGTTTAAATAATATTCTGGAATTTCCTGATTAAATTTAAATCCAGAAATTATAATTACTGCGCCAGCATGACGTCAGCATGACGTCAGTGGTCAACTGCGGCTGGCTGGAGTCAAACCTGACGTGTGGGGTCCACAC
>NW_025287891.1:0-1105 GCF_018294505.1 Triticum aestivum
GAGCCAATACCTGATACGTCCATTTTGCATCATGCTTTTATATCGATATTTATTGAATTATGAGCTATTATTACACATTATGTCACAATACCTATGCCTATTCTCTCTTATTTTACAAGGTTTACATGAAGAGTGAGAATGCCGGCAGCTGGAATTCTGGGCTGGAAAAGGAGCAAATATTAGAGACCTATTCTGCACAGCTCCAAAAGTCCTGAAACTTCATGGAGGCAGTTTTTGGAATTAATAAAAAATAGTGGCGAAAGAATCAACCAGAGGGGGGCCACCCACCATCCACGAGGGAGGGGGCGCACCCTACCCCCTGGGCGCGCCCCCCTGCCTCGTGGGCCCCCTGGCAGGCCTCCGGTGCCCATCTTCTGCTATATGAAGTCTTTCACCCTAGAAAAAAATCAGGAGGAAGCTTTTGGGACGAAACACCGCCGCCATGAGGCGGAACCTTGGCGGAACCAATCTAGGGCTCCGGGGAGCTGTTCTGCCGGGGAAACATCCCTTCGGGAGGGGGAAATCATCGCCATCGATCCTCTCAGCGGGAGGGTATCAATCTCCATCAACATCTTCACCAGCACCATCTCATCTAAAACCCTAGTTCATCTCTTGTATCCAATCTTTTTCCCAAAACCTCAGATTGGTACCTGTGTGTTGCTAGTAGTGTTGATTACTCCTTGTAGTTGATGCTAGTTGGTTTATTCGGTGTAATATTATATGTTCAGATCCTTTATGCATATTAATATCCCTCTGATTATGAACATGAATATGATTTGTGAGTAGTTATGTTTGTTCCTGAGGACATGGGAGAAGTCTTGCTATAAGTAGTCATGTGAATTTGTTATTCGTTCGATATTTTGATGAGATGTATGTTGTCTTTCCTCTAGTGGTGTTATGTGAACGTCGACTACATGACACTTCACCATTGTTTGGGCCTAGAGGAAGGCATTGGGAAGTAATAAGTAGATGATGGGTTGCTAGAGTGACAGAAGCTTAAACCCTAGTTTATGCGTTGCTTCGTAAGGGGCTGACTTGGATCCATATGTTTCATGCTATGGTTAGGTTTACCTTAATACTTCTTTTGTAGTTGCGGATGCTTGCA
>NW_025287892.1:0-1105 GCF_018294505.1 Triticum aestivum
GGTATCAAATACCCAGGAGTTACTACGATTACTGGTAAGGTACACATCAATTACATGTATATCAAATATACCTTTGGTTTTGCCGGCCTTCTTGTCCGCTAAGTATTTGGGGCAGTTCCGCTTCCAGTGACCACTTTCCTTGCAATAAAAACACTCAGTCTCGGGCTTGGGTCCATTCTTTGGCTTCTTCCCGGCAGCTTGCTTGCTGGGCGCGGCAACTACCTTGCCGTCCTTCTTGAAGTTCTTTTTACCCTTGCCCTTCTTGAACTTAGTGGTTTTATTGACCATCAACACTTGATGTTCCTTTCTGACTTCTACCTCTGCTGATTTCAGCATAGCAAATACTTCAGGAATGGTCTTTTCCATACCCTGCATATTGAAGTTCATCACAAAGCTCTTGTAGCTCGGTGGAAGCGACTGGAGGATTCTGTCAATGACCGCATCATCCGGGAGATTAACTCCCAGCTGAGTCAAGCGGTTATGCAACCCAGACATAGTGAGTATGTGCTCACTGACAGAACTGTTTTCCTCCATCTTACAGCTGAAGAATTTGTCGGAGACTTCATATCTCTCGACCCGGGCATGAGCTTGGAAAACCATTTTCAGCTCTTCGAACATCTCATATGATCCATGTCTCTCAAAACGCTTTTGGAGCCCCGGCTCTAGGCTGTAAAGCATGCCGCACTGAACGAGGGAGTAGTCATCGGAACGTGCCTGCCAAGCGTTCATAACGTCTTGTTCCGCAGGGAGAACGGGTGCGTCACCAAGCGGTGCTTGTAGGACATAATCTTTCTTGGCAGCTATGAGGATGATCCTCAGGTTCCGGACCCAGTCCGTATAGTTGCTGCCATCGTCTTTCAGCTTGGTTTTCTCTAGGAACGCGTTGAAGTTGAGGACTACGTTGGCCATTTGATCTACAAGACATATTGTAAAATTTTAGACTAAGTTCATGATAATTAAGTTCATCTAATCAAATTATAATGAACTCCCACTCAGATTTGACATCCCTTTGGTCATCTAAGTGTTACACGATCCGAGTCGACTAGGCCGTGTCCGATCATCACGTGAGACGGACTAGTCATCGTCGGTGAACATTCTCATGTAG
>NW_025287893.1:0-1105 GCF_018294505.1 Triticum aestivum
GGAGTGTTACCTGGCAGGAAAGCAAACGGGCGATCTATTCTACTAGATTGTAATCACCTCACCTAGAAAAACAAAAGGGAGAGAAGGGAAGTCAGGTTAAGATACATGAATAATCTACTCCTAAGGGAAGCAATCACGTACTCACCAACATCTGAGGCAGAAAGCAATCTGCACCTTCGTGGGAGTTGCTAGCTTCCGTGCCTAAGAAAAAAGCAAATCGGAGTTCAGCTAGATGATGGAGACGCGAGGATAGATGCCATCACTGCCTTAATCGCGATACGTACATGTAGTCTGCTGAAGAGCGGACTTTGATTAAGATCAGCAAAGCGCCGTAGTCACTGAGTGAGGTGATCCATTTTCTCTAGTCTACACCATCATGTAGGTCTGTTTTTCTCTTCGGTATCCTACTTAGTAGCTAGGAAGCAAGTGCAAGTTTGTTAGGAGAGACAAGGGGAGGATTAGGGGATGACACAGAGATAGATCTCACGTGAAATCCTAGTTAATTAGCTAGCAAATCAATGGAAACTACCCACCAGTTTGTTAGGAAACGTAACAACAAATCATCCTATATTAGTTATCTCGCCCCCCTCTCCTCCTTGAAATCAGGCACCCCAAAACCAACCAACATAGCCCCCTGTTTGATTGCCAACAGGTCGTTCCGCCTCCTCGTACATTACTCCCTCCCTCCTCGTACATAGTTTCTGGAGTTTGTACAATTTGGATGGAATGGTGATATGTCTCAGGGACAGAGTGTTTTAAATTTGGGATTTGGATTGCATTTTTTGTTAGTGTAACAAGTAGCAAACCGATTGGATTGGTTGAATGAATGTGTGTTGTTTTGCTGGGTCAAATGGTCAATCATATTCTCGATGAAGAAATGAATGACTCTTTCATCATTATATATAAAAACGAGTGCATGATATATATGTATGTATGTATATATATATGTCTATCTAGTGTCTATGTATGCCTGTTGATGAAAATCGTCTAGCTGGGTAATGATGTGATGTGCACCGGTTGTGATGAATTTTGCAAAGCAAGTGCGTGTTTTCAAATTTACCACTAGATAGTGTGTGTGTGTGTGTGTGTGTGTGTGTGTGTGTGT
>NW_025287894.1:0-1105 GCF_018294505.1 Triticum aestivum
TCAACATGTCGTGGTACAAATTTGTCCCATTTGGGGCAGGTTTGGGTTTATGCTTCTCACAAACCGGAGCTTCTCACAACAAGCATGATGGTTTTCGATAGGGAGCGTCCCACCTTTGGGGACGAATCGGTATCCATTTCCTCTTATTGCTTTAAAAAATTTTTCTCGTGTCAACATAGAACCACAAGAGTGTTGTGTGAATTTTTGTGATTTTTGGGGTTCGTTTGGACATTTTTGTGCATTAACTAAGTTTTCAAAGCATTTATGTGCATAATTCAAATTTGAACTACATGCACATGCTCCAGTGCATATAAATTGGTCGAAAAATCAAATTGGTGTCCTTGGGTGCATTCTTAGGTCCAATGCAAGAAATGGGAATGAATTTCAAAGACCAGGGCACCGTTGATTGCCGGCAAAACATTGAGATGCCTGGTTTTAAAATTATAGTAAATCCAAAACTCGTCTGAAAGGCATGAAACTTGGCATGCTGTCATGGAGCGGAATCCACATGTCGTGGTACAAATTTGTCCCATTTGGGGCAGGTTTGGGTATATGCTTCTCACAAACCGGAGCTTCTCACAACAAGCATGATGGTTTTCGGTAGGGAACGTCCCACCTTTGGGGACGAAACGAAATCCATTGCCTCTTATTGCTTTTAAATTTTTTTCTCGTGTCAACATAGAACAACAAGAGTGTTGTGTGAATTTTTGTGATTTTTGGGGTTCGTTTGGACATTTTTATGCATTAACTAAGTTTTCAATGCATTTGTGTGCATAATTCAAATTTGAACTACATGCACATGCTCCAGTGCATATAAATTGGTCGGAAAATCAAATTGGTGTCCTTGGGTGCATTCTTAGGTCCCATGAAAGAAATGGGAATGAATTTCAAAGACCAGGGCACCGTTGATTGCCGGCAAAACATTGAGATGCCTGGTTTTAAAATTCTAGTAAATCCAAAACTCGTCTGAAATGCATGAAACCTGGCATGCTATCATGGAGCGGCATCAACATGCCGTGGTACATATTTTGTTCCATTTGGGGCAGGTTTGGGTATATGCTTCTCACAAACCGGAACATCTCACAACAAGCATGATGGTTTTCAG
>NW_025287895.1:0-1105 GCF_018294505.1 Triticum aestivum
AGCATCCTACACAAGTTCAACTACATGACCAAGATCAACACCACCACCCAAGGTATGTCATTCCATATTAGAGAAGCTTTACTCCAAGACAGGGGTCAAAGCAACTCAACAAGATGTGAATACATCAAAATGCTTAAACGAAAAATGGCAACCCCATTTTGAGCTTAAACAATGAGTATGACCTATGATCAAGTGTATTCACTTGACTCCAAAGTCAATATACTCTAACATAGGTGACTTTGTCGCTGACCAATTCTAGATGAAGGTCTCTACTGTTTCTCTGTGTTCTTGCATTTGTCTCTTGCATGCTTGTTCCCCTTTCAAAAAAAGTCATCTAGATTTCTTTTATTTTCTCTGTTTTGTTCTGCATTTCCTACATCCAATTCATTGCAAATCCTTTAGTTAATTCCTTGCATATCCTTGTGAGATCTTAATTTCCTAAGTGAGCTGAGGTGACAAGCATTTTCCCTCTAGATTGAACTCGGCCTCACCGGATTGTTTACTTTGGTTGAACCGAACCATCTCGGTGCTACCAAAAGTAACAACTTGGTTCTACTGATTTCAATACTGAGATAAATACATTGTCACTTACATTCTGCATCTTTGCTCCAGCTCCACTAAGTGAAACTTATCCTCTACCAGCATCATATATTACATGTTTATTTGTAATGTGGCTCCAAGACCAAACCTACTTGACTCATGCTCCAGAAGTCCCTTCTTGGAAATTGATGTCAAAGGGGGAGAGAGCACATCAAAGCTTATCACATAAGAGAGAATGCACACCTAAAGCTTCTCTTGATGCTTCTTATTCTTAAGAGGAAAGTTATCTCATGTCTTAAAGAGGGGGAAGACATGATAGTATATGTTATGATTTTATATTGCTCTGGTTATTTTCTTGTTTGCTCTGATTTTCTATTACCCTATATTCTCCCATTATCCAATGTCAGATTCAGGGGGAGAAAGACACCTAAGGGAAGAAAATCTTTGGAATTCATTGCATATCTTTATCCTTGGGTACATGTCTATAATCAACTAGAGTACCTAGTACTCACTCTCTACATGTCATCCCAGTCTTGGTATTCTTGTGTTCTCCTTTTGTTGCTCT
>NW_025287896.1:0-1105 GCF_018294505.1 Triticum aestivum
GGGGGCCGTCGGGAACCCAGGCCCACCACTACCTGGATGGAGCCACCTGCCCCTTCAGCCCCCAACTCCGAATAGTATCACAGGTAATGTAACAGTGTAAAGTATATAGTATATGCCCGTGATCACCTCCCGAAGTGATCACAGCCCAGTAGTATAGCATGGCAGACTGACAAGAATGTAGGGCCAATGATGATAAACTAGCATCCTATACTAAGCATTTAGGATTGCAGGTAAGGTATCAACAGATGTAGCGACAATGTCAGGCTATGCATCAGAATAGGATTAGCGAAAGCAGTAACATGCTACACTACTCTAATGCAAGCAGTATAGAGAAGAGTAGGCGATATCTGGTGATCAAGGGGGGGGCTTGCCTGGTTGCTCTGGCAAGAGAGAGGGGTCGTCAACTCCGTAGTCGAACTGGTCAGCAGCAGCGTCGGTCTCGTAGTCTACCGGAGAGAAGAGGGGGAAGAAATAATGAATGCAGAGCAAACAAAGCATCACAAAATATAACAAGGCAATACGCGGTGTTCGGTGTGCCCTAACGCGGTAGTAGGTAATACCGGTGAAGGGGGGAAAACATCCGGGAAAGTATTCCCGGTGTTTCGTGTTTTCGGGTAGAGGAGCCGGAGGGGGAAAGTTGCGGGTTCGATAGGTTAGGGGGGTGTGGCGGACGAACGGACTGCGTATCCGGAATCGTCTCGTCGTTCTGAGCAACTTTCATGTTGAAATTATTTTAATCCGGATTACGGATTAGAAGATATGATTTATAAAATATTTTATTAATTTCTGGAATTTTAATTAATTATTTAATTAATTTCGAAATTGCATTTATGACATCAGCATGATGTCATGCTGACATCATCAGTCAACAGGGTTGACTAAGTCAACCCGGACAGGTGGGTCCCGCATGTCATTCACTATTAACTTATTAACCTAATCAAAGTTTAACTAACCTTAGTTAATTAAGTTAATTAATGATTAGTGTTAATTAATTCAAAATTAATTAGTTTAATTAGTTACCCAATTAATTTAACTAATGATTAGGGTTAATTAATCCGGAATTAACTAGATTAATTAATTGCTTAATTAATTAATTAATTAATTA
>NW_025287897.1:0-1105 GCF_018294505.1 Triticum aestivum
GAAATATTTTATATAATTTTAAATGCCCAAACTCAAATATCTATGATTTAATTCAAAGACCCTAAGATGACCTAGGAAAATGTGCATCACTTCTGGCAGAGGTTATGAACCAAGACAAAAATGATGGGCATTTTAGAAGGGCATTTCAGGTTCATTGAAAAAGTTTTTAGTAAACCCTAGTTGGTTTCAGAGGGGGCTGGGGGTTCTGTCATCCCCATTTCAGGTTTCTGATGAAAGAATAGACATGATGCAACACTCTAATGCATGAACTAGCTAGGGTGTGACAACTCACCCCCACTCAAAAGAATCTCGTCCCGAGATTTGGGTTCCTCCGGAAAGAGGGCGGGATACTCGAGTCGAAGACGATCCTCCCTTTCCCAAGTTGCTTCATCCTCAGAATGGTGCGACCATTGAACTTTGAGAAACTTGATATTATGACGTCGAGTGGTACGCTCGACCTGATCGAGGATACGAATGGGGTACTCTCGATACGTGAGATTATCTTGGAGATCAAGCGTTTCGTGGTCCACTCCACGGATAGGATCCGAGAAGCAAAGCCTGAGTTGAGAAACGTGGAAGACATCGTGGACTCTAGAGAGATGCGGAGGTCATTCCAACTGGTAGGCAACTTCTCCTCGTTTAGCGAGAATACGAAAAGGTCCAATGTAACGGGGAGCCAATTTGCCTTTGATACCGAAACGATGGGTTCCCTTCAGAGGAGTAACCCGAAGGTAAGCCTTCTCGTCAACCTCGAAAGTCATAGCCTTATGTTTTCGGTCATATTGACTCTTTTGACGAGATTGGGCTGTTTTCAACTTTTCACGAACGATGCGAACTTGCTCTTCTGCTTCCTGGATCATATCCGGGCCAAAGAATTGTCTTTCCCCGGTTTCTGACCAATTAAGGGGTGTTCGACACCGTCGTCCATAGAGAACTTCAAAAGGGGCTTTACCCAAGCTAGATTGATAGCTGTTGTTGTAAGCAAATTCGGCAAATGGAAGGCATTTCTCCCACTCCATTCCGAATGAGATAACAGAAGCTCGAAGCATGTCTTCTAGAATCTGGTTGACGCGTTCTACTTGACCACTTGATTGAGGGTGAAAAG
>NW_025287898.1:0-1105 GCF_018294505.1 Triticum aestivum
CGTTTCTTAAAGTTTGGGGCTGCGATGCTTATGTGAAAAAGCTTCAACCTGATAAGCTCGAACCCAAATCGGAGAAATGTGTCTTCATAGGATACCCAAAGGAAACTGTTGGGTACACCTTCTATCACAGATCCGAAGGCAAAACATTCGTTGCTAAGAATGGATCATTTCTAGAGAAGGAGTTTCTCTCGAAAGAAGTGAGTGGGAGGAAAGTAGAACTTGACGAGGTAACTGTACCTGCTCCCTTACTGGAAAGTAGTTCATCACAGAAAACTGTTTCAGTGACACCTACACCAGTTAGTGAGGAAGCCAATGATAATGATCATGAAACTTCAGATCAAGATACTACTGAACCGCGTAGATCAACCAGAGTAAGATCTGCACCAGAGTGGTACGGTAATCCTGTTCTGGAGGTCATGCTACTAGATCATGATGAACCTACGAACTATGAAGAAGCGATGGTGAGCCCAGAATCCGTAAAGTGGCTTGAAGCCATGAAATCTGAGATGGGATCCATGTATGAGAACAAAGTATGGACTTTGGTTGACTTGCCCGATGATCGGCAAGCAATTGAGAATAAATGGATTTTTTAAGAAGAAGACTGACGCTGATGGTAATGTTACTGTCTACAAAGCTCGACTTGTCGCAAAAGGTTTTCGGCAAGTTCAAGGAATTGACTACGATGAGACCTTCTCACCCGTAGCGATGCTTAAGTCCGTCCAAATCATGTTAGCAATTGCCGCATTTTATGATTATGAAATTTGGCAAATGGATGTCAAAACTGCATTCCTGAATGGATTTCTGGAAGAAGAGTTGTATATGATGCAACCAGAAGGTTTTGTCGATCCAAAGGGAGCTAACAAAGTGTGCAAGCTCCAGCGATCCATTTATGGACTGGTGCAAGCCTCTCGGAGTTGGAATAAACGTTTTGATAGTGTGATCAAAGCATTTGGTTTTATACAGACTTTCGGAGAAGCCTGTATTTACAAGAAAGTGAGTGGGAGCTCTGTAGCATTTCTGATATTATATGTGGATGACATATTACTGATTGGAAATGATATAGAATTTCTGGATAGCATAAAGGGATACTTGAATAAAAGTTTTT
>NW_025287899.1:0-1105 GCF_018294505.1 Triticum aestivum
GCCAGGCCCACAGCTACATCCACTCCGTGTAGACTCGACGCGTCCGTTTCCCCCCTCCGGGTGCCGGCGGCGGCGCCGTTCGTGAGGGGGGCCACGCACCGGAGACGCGTGCCGCCTCTTCGGACATGCCACAACACCACCCCGCATGTATGAGGGCCCGGTACGACGCTCCGGTGGCATTGCTACCCCCCAGGGCCCCCGTCCCGCCTAACCCTGTAGCGTTTGACCACGGGATCTAGCCCTTTGACTTTGCACGGACGGGCTTTGACCAGTGGACCTCTCCACCCGGTTGTGTCGGGTCGGCCCAGAGGGACACCGGGGAGCAACATCCGGGCCAGGCCCACAGCTACATCCACTCCGTGTAGACCCGACGCATCCGTTTCCCCCCTCCGGGTGCCGGCGGCGGCGCCGTCCGTGAGGGGGGGCACGCACCGAAGACGCGTGCTGGGCGTTTGCAACCGCCTCAACACTTCGAGACTTGTGAGAGGCCGCCTACGCAAGATTTTACGGTATGCTACCCCCCGAAGGCCGCCGGCCACAGTCGTAGACGTGCGAAGAGCAATCCGCGTAGAGGGATGTGTTCAGATACTTCTCCATCACAAAAAATTATGAAAAATTACCATCAGTCCTATAGCACATGTGCCCACGTTGTGTAAAAAACTCATGATTTTATCACGCTCCAAGTATTTAATAATATTCACGCTGCATCGTTACCGCAGAACGTCTACCACCGTTTCATTGCCGTCCGTGAGGGGGGCCACAACCCGGAGACGCGTGCCGCCTCTTCGGACATGCCACAACACCACCCCGCATGTATGAGGGCCCGGTACGACGCTCCGGTGGCATTGCTACCCCCCCAGGGCCCCCGTCCCGCCTAACCCTGTTGCGTTTGACCACGGGATCTAGCCCTTTGACTTTGCACGGACGGGCTTTGACCAGTGGACCTCTCCACCCGGTTGTGTTAGGTCGGCCCATAGGAACACTTTGGAGCAACATCCGGGCCAGGCCCACAGCTACATCCACTCCGTGTAGACTCGACGCGTCCGTTTCCCCCCTCCGGGTGCCGGCGGCGACGCCGTTCGTGAGGCGGGCCACGCACCGGAGA
>NW_025287900.1:0-1105 GCF_018294505.1 Triticum aestivum
GAAACGTTGGTCTCCAGATATTGCGAAAAATTGTTACCCTATGTACCACCAGCAGTTTGAGATACTTGATGAGGCAGAAGTCACATGGAACCCGTGGACTCAGGACCAGCTAAAATTGGTCTTTGATGCTCGACACTTCACACCAGGCATGTTGACCGATAGTGCATTCTGGCTGACTCGCTGCAACTTATTGTTCCTGTGGTGTGTTGAACCTTACAACCCAGAGCGTGTAATGAGACAGTTCGGTCTCTATCAAGAAATTCCACCACCTTTTCCCAGACGTATCGATGAGGAAACACATAAGTAAGATGTGACATCCCTAAATAGTTAGTGTCATTTTTAATTTACTAAACTCACACTTTGTTACATAATTTGCAGGCTAACCAATATGGGCAGGGGTTGGAGTTTATACGATTGGAGGGAAGAGAACAGTGAATGGGTACACAAGTGGACAAATGAAGCGCTAGCAGATATAGTGCGTCAACTTAGGTATATTTTATGTACATTATTTTTTTACGATGATCATACGATGCGTGAAGATGCTTTGCTTTCATCACAAAGGTTTATGTAATTATTTAATTTTGCAGGCCGTACGATGGAAGTACAGATCAAGCGTACAAGCAGTGGTACTGCATGAACACACGTGCTAGCCTGGCCAGTCAGCCAGCTACTATACCAACACATCTCACACAAGAGGAGCAGGCGCAGAGACATGTTGAGCTGCATGCAGCTTACTATCGTGACCACCTGGTAATCACTTGTAACTTTTTTAGGTCCATCATTTCATAATCATTGGAACTAAATAACATCCAAATATTGTTCAGCTTGAAAATGTCAACGAAGTAGGGCAGATGGCTACGGATAGCATGCCGGCCCAGGGCCCATATCGCAAGACATTCCAGAAACTTTTGCAACAATTCGTGGCAAAGAAGTTCAGATGCGGTAGAGGCGACGACGTTGCCACTGGAGCATACATGCCGGTAGCGAGGTCAGCCAGACCGAGTGCGGCACCGTCGTCCAGACCGAGCGAGGCGCGTACGAGCCATGAGCAATGGGGGGAGGGTCCGAGTACTAGAACGACATTGCCACGACATGACTCATCTCT
>NW_025287901.1:0-1105 GCF_018294505.1 Triticum aestivum
GGCCGAGGTTTCCCATACGGCCCCGAACGATGTGAACAGGGTTCCCGAGATACCTAACGGGTATTCGGTACACCCGGCCACGTACCTACCGCATCACAGCCCACCCCTACGGTCAGCGCTGTCCACGGCCTCCAGTAGGCTACAAACACCAGAAACTACTTGCAACTCCTGGACAGAGAGCTAGGGTGAATAAGAAGTCGAGCGGGGTCATATTTCAGGGCCCAATGCATGGTAGTAGCTGTATCTTAAATCACACATACAGATCTCAGTGCTTAAGGTCGGCTTCAATGAAACAACCCACCATGTACTCCTACATGGCCTCTCATTGATACCTTTACCAAATCGTGTTCACCACACCACTCTTATTACCGACATAATCATTTCACTCTAGCCCATCACCCAGATGAACCAGACCTGACACAACTCTAAGCATAGCAGGCATAGCAAGGTAGGAACAACACATACATATGGCTCAATCAACTCCTACACATGCTAGTGGGTTTCATCTAGTTACTGTGGCAATGACAGGTCATGCAGAGGAAATGGGTTCAACTACCGTAGCACACATCAGTTTGAATCGCGTTGTCTTAATGCAGTAAAATAGAGCAGGAGCGAGAACATGGGATTGTATCGATATGATCAAATGGTTGGTTGCTTGCCTGATGATTCGTTGCACGGATACGACTCTTCGTTAGGGTAATCACGATACTCCTCGGGGACAGATCCTGTCGCAAAGGATAACGATACACAGGCATCACCAAACAATGTGCAACAATATGATGCATGCATGAAACATGGCAATATGAGTGTGTTGGGCTAATGCAACTAAAGCCAGTAGGGTTTGAGCAAATTTGAATCAAAGATTCAAATTCCAAATTCAAATATGGCCTTTTAAAGTGCCTTTTCTTATTCTGATTAAAACATCAAGTTAACTTGTTTGATCATGCATGAAAATAGTACAGATGGATAGATTGGATTTTTCTGATCATTTTTCATATATAATTTGTCCAATTTGGAGTTACAGAATAAAAGTTATGAATTTTTGAAGTTTAAATAATATTCTGGAATTTCCTGATTTAATTTAAATCCAGAAATTCAATTACTG
>NW_025287902.1:0-1105 GCF_018294505.1 Triticum aestivum
CTTCTGGAGAGGCATACGCTTCTGAAATAGAAGTGGGAGTATCATCCACGAGGTACACGAAGAAATCATCACCAAAGGTCTTTGCAGTCCTTTGTCTCTTGCCCCTACCAAGGGTTTCCTCGTCATCCTCCTCGGGATTTTCATCATGTGTTTGTTCATAATATTCCATAGGGATGGCAGGTTCAGGAGTCTCCTCAGATTCCTGTCTAGAAGTGCTTTGCATATCTCTCATAGGAAAAATATCCTCAAAGAATGTAGCATCCTTAGACTCCATAATTGTACCGATCTTCTGGTCAGGTACCTCAGATTTCACTACTAGAAATCTATAGCCAACGTTGTTCTTAGCGTAGCCCAAATTAATGCAGTCCACGGTCTTATGTCCAAGCTTACGCTTTTTGGGGATCGGCACGTTGACTTTCGCCAAACAGCCCCAAGTGCGCAAGTACGAGAGTGTCGTCCTTCTCTTTGCCCATTTCTCATAGGGAGTGATCTCACTATCCTTTGTTGGAACTTTATTCAGGACATGACATGCCGTCAATATAGCCTCCCCCCACCATGCCTTGGATAAACCCGATGTATCTAACATGGCGTTAACCAAATCAGTTAGAGTACGGTTTTTCTGCTCGGCAACCCCGTTTGACTGGGGTGAATAGGGAGGCGTCCTCTCATGAATAATGCCGTGTTCCGCACAGAAGGAATCAAACTCACTCGAGAAGTACTCTCCACCACGATCTGACCGGACTCGTTTAATTTTCTTTTCAAGTTGATTTTCAACTTCTGCCTTATAGATTTTAAAGTAGTGTAGAGCCTCATCTTTAGTATTTAACAGATACACATAGCAATATCTAGTGGAATCATCTATCAATGTCATGAAGTATCTCTTTCCACCTTTAGTCAACACACCATTCATCTCGCAAAGATCAGAATGTATGAGTTCTAATGGTGCCAGGTGTCTCTCCTCCGCGGCCTTATGAGGCTTGCGAGGTTGCTTAGCTTGCACACATGAAAGGCACTTAGAACCTTTGGCTAAAGTGAAACTCGGGATTAAATCCAACTTGGCTAGCCGCGTCATAACACCAAAACTAATGTGACAAAGACGTGAATG
>NW_025287903.1:0-1105 GCF_018294505.1 Triticum aestivum
GATCATGATTAACTATGAGGCACAGCGGGTGCTGTTATCAGAGATGACAAAGGGAATTTCATAGTAGGTGGTAATTGGAAGATTCAGTACTGTGCGGATGCTCTGACAGCGGAGGCGTTAGCCCTCAGGTTTGGTTTACTGCTGGCACAAAAAACGGGCTGCAATCGTCTCATTATCAATTCAGATAATATGGAAGTCATTGACACAATGAAGAACGGTGGAGAGTCTGCGGGAGCAGCGGCGGCAATTTTTGAGGATTTTTTTTATGGCCTGTGATTTTCCACAAACCAGTTTTGAACATTGTAATAGAGAAGCGAACAAAGTAGCTCATGAGCTTGCTAGATTAGCAAAATGTTCCACGACTAGGGATTGGATAGAGGAGCCCATGGAAACTCTTGTAACTCTTCTGATAGACGATGTAACCATTATCTCTAATTAATAAAGTTCAAACTGTTTTTCAAAAAAAAAACGGCAGGATGGATGGATTGATGAGACGGCCACACAGACATATATCAAGAGGCTGGCTGGCTAAGCTATTGATAAAGGTTCCTGATAATTCTGATCCAAATGAAAGAGAGCTGTCGATCTAAGTAGCACCGATCCGACATTTGCGTGCGTGAAATTAATGGCCGTGCACGATTCGGTCTTCTATTTGAGAGACACCATGCAGCAGATGCGTGTATATTACTATCCAGTTGCTTCAAAAGTAACATTAGGCACTGTAGCTACGAAATATCTTGTAATAAATAATTTTATAAACGGCAACAATACATGCACTGTTTGCATGTATGCCAACTCCACGGAAATATCTTTTTAATGCAACTCATATGTTAGAAGGATCTCTTAATGAAATGTTGCACATATATCTCTATACACAAGCAGAATTTTGTGGAGTTCTAGGCCTGCCTCGCGGTTCCATCTCACTATCCACTAGTCATACCTTCCAATTCCAGGATTTTCTTTGGATCTCCCTTGATCCTGTAGCTAACTAGTTATACACAAGTTTTTGAATACAAACTCATATTTGAGAAAGATTTTGACTCAGAACCTTTTTTTTGAATTTGCTTCTATTAACAAAATTTTTGTCATCCTCTTTGGATAAGTG
>NW_025287904.1:0-1105 GCF_018294505.1 Triticum aestivum
GGTCATCAACACTCGCGGTTTTTGTCGATTCTGGCCCGTTTCGTAGACTATTACTCACTGTTTTGGGGGCCCAGAGTGACTTCCATGATTAATGAACCCTGGGGTGCGTTTACGTGTCGGTCATCAACACTCGCGGTTTTTGTTGATTCTGACCCGTTTCATGGACTATTACTCAATATTTTGGGGTCCCGAAGTGATTTTCCTGCTTGTTGAACCCCAAGGTGGGCTTACGTGCCGGTCATCAACACTGACAGTTTCGGCCGATTCTGGCCCGTTTCATGGACTATTACTCATGGTTTTGGGGTCCCGGAGTGATTTCCATGATTAACAAACCTTGGGGTGCGTTTATGTGTCGGTCATCAAGACTCGCGGTTTTTGTCGATTCTGACCCGTTTCATCTACTATTACTCACCGTTTTGGGGTCCCAAAGTGATTTCCCCAAAGTGATTTCCATGCTTGTTGGAAAACAAGGTGCGCTTACGTGTTGGTCATCAACACTGACAGTTTTGGCCGATTCTGGCCCGTTTCGTGGACTATTACTCAATGTTTTGGGGTCCCGGAGTGACTTACACAATTAACAAACCCCGGGTTGCATTTACGTGTCGGTCATCAACACTGACAGTTTTGGCCGATTCTGGCCCATTTCGTGGACTATTACTCAATGTTTTGGGCTCCCGAAGTGATTTTCCTGCTTGTTGAACCCCAAGGTGCGCTTACGTGTCGGTCATCAACACTGACAGTTTCGGCCGATTCTGGCCCATTTCATGGACTATTACTCACGGTTTTGGGGTCCCGGAGTAATTTCCATGATTAACAAACCCTGGGGTGCGTTTATGTGTCGGTCATCAAGACTCGCGGTTTTTGTCGATTCTGACCCATTTCGTGGACTATTACTCACCGTTTTGGGGTCCCAAAGTGATTTCCATGCTTGTTGAACTCCAAGGTGCGTTTATGTGTCGGTCATCAACACTGACAGTTTTGGCCGATTCTAGCCCGTTTAGTGGACTATTGCTCACTGTTCTGGGGACCCGGAGTGACTTCCACGATTAACGAACCCCGGGGTGCGTTTACGTGATGGTCATCAACACTCGCGGTTTTTGTCGAT
>NW_025287905.1:0-1105 GCF_018294505.1 Triticum aestivum
GCTAGCCCTGCCTGCCGTCCTCCGCGCGCCGGCAGAAGAAGAAGAAGGAAGAAGAAAAAGGAAGAAGAAGAAGAAAGAAAAAGGAAAAAGGAAGAAGAAGAAAGAAGGAAGAAGAAAACAAAAGAAAAACAGAAAAAAACAAGAAAAAGGAAGAAAAAAGGAAAAAGGAAGAAAAAAAGAAAAAGGAAGAAAACAACAGAAGAAAAAAAGAAAGAAGAAAAAAAAGGAAGAAGAAAAAAAGAAAGAAGAAAGAAAGAAGAAAGAATATGTTTTGGAATTCATTAATATTTTTTTGTTTTGATGAATTTTTTTGTTTCTAATAAAATCAATTTTTTGAAATACACGAATAATTTTTAAATTCACGAATATGTCATGAATCAGTGAAAAAATTAAATACGTGAACTATTCTGAAATCCCTAAACATTTTTTGAATACACAATATGTTTTTATTCCTGTTTTTTCCACAAAATCATCAACATTTTTTGAAAACCTTTTTTTTTGCAAAATCACAATGTTTTTGTATCCATGAACATTTTATGATTCATTTTTTTGAATTCACATACATTTTATGATTTCTCAAATATCTTTTTTCATTGCTATATTTTGATATACTGAATTGTTTTAAAGATGAAGAACGGAGAAGATGGAGTACAATCATGTTATGGGGCCAGGAGGGTATCGCATTTGGGTGCCTAGGTTGGAGAAGATGGAGAACGAGCTGAGGGCGCGAGGAATCCGTCCAGGTACGGAGGGATGGGACCCAAGGGCCAAAAGCTGGTGGTACGGGCATGGGGGAACGCTGAACCCGGAGACAGGGGAGTGTGTTTACCGGGGCAAATTAATTAAACCCACCCAAGCCCTTATTAACGCAATGAGGGATGCTCAACAGGGGAAGATCAAGTTCAACAGAGAGAACGACGCGCTGACAAAAGCCCTCGGGAATCCTGAACACGGAGGACGTGTACGAGGCATGGGGCACATTCCGTGGAAAATAGGGTTCCCCCAGAACGATGACCCGTACGGTTACAGAAGCCGTAAGAGAAAGATGGATCGGGAAGCAGATGTTGTGGCGCGGTTGGCATCGGAAATGGATGTGATGAAGAAA
>NW_025287906.1:0-1105 GCF_018294505.1 Triticum aestivum
TGATAAACTTCTTTTGCCATAGAATGAAATGGCGCTTGACATCTCCAAGTCTTTTCTCCCCTTCAGGTGTAGCAATGTCAATCTCCAGGTCCTCAAACCCTTGGACTATGTCCTCCACCGTGACACGAGCATAGCCATCTTGAATGGGGTTGTTGTGGTGGAGTGCTCCAGGTAAACATGGTAAAGCACTGCCGATGGCTACCTTCATGGACATGTTCCCGATAGGATAATACAGATGACATTCTTTCATCTCCTTTATATCGTCCACGGGGTAGCGAGGAGGCTCCGGTGAAGTAATTTCGACCACCAGAGGCTCTGGTGCAGTAATTTCGACCACCAGAGGCTCCGGTGCAGTAATTTCGATCGTCGGTGCATCTGCACCAGCCGGTGGGGCCTCCGTGGAAGCCACGCTGCTTCTCCGCTGCTGGCTTCCGAGATCCGCTGGATGATCTTCATGCTGCACCTGAGCTGCATCTCTTTCGGCTACTAGTACACTCATGGTTTTCTTCATCACATCCATTTCCGATGCCAACCGCGCCACAACATCTGCTTCCCGATCCATCTTTCTCTTACGGCTTCTGTAACCGTACGGGTCATCGTTCTGGGGGAACCCTATTTTCCACGGAATGTGCCCCATGCCTCGTACACGCCCTCCGTGTTCAGGATTCCCGAGGGCTTTTGTCAGCGCGTCGTTCTCTCTGTTGAACTTGATCTTCCCCTGTTGAGCATCCCTCATTGCGTTAATAAGGGCTTGGGTGGGTTTAATTAATTTGCCCCGGTAAACACACTCCCCTGTCTCCGGGTTCAGCGTTCCCCCATGCCCGTACCACCAGCTTTTGGCCCTTGGGTCCCATCCCTCCGTACCTGGACGGATTCCTCGCGCCCTCAGCTCGTTCTCCATCTTCTCCAACCTAGGCACCCAAATGCGATACCCTCCTGGCCCCATAACATGATTGTACTCCTTCTTAGCCGCATTTTCCTTATTTTTTTCGATATTTGAATGAACTGCTCCGATTTCTTTTGCTTCACAAATTCTGGCCAATCATGTTTCAGTTTCTCATATTGTCCTTTGAAATCCGGAGTCTTGTTCTGCTTGACAAAGTCA
>NW_025287907.1:0-1105 GCF_018294505.1 Triticum aestivum
TCTCCCACTTGCACTAGAGTCAATAATCTAGATTACACTGTAATGAATCTAACACCCATGGAGCTTTGGTGCTGATCATGTTTTGCTCGTGGAAGAGGCTTAGTCAACGGGTCTGCAACATTCAGATCCGTATGTATCTTGCAAATCTCTATGTCTCCCACCTGGACTAGATCCCGGATGGAGTTGAAGCGTCTCTTGATGTGTTTGGTCCTTTTGTGAAATCTGGATTCCTTTGCCAAGGCAATTGCACCAGTATTGTCACAAAAGATTTTCATTGGACCCGATGCACTAGGTATGACACCTAGATCGGATATGAACTCCTTCATCCAGACTCCTTCATTTGCTGCTTCCGAAGCAGCTATGTATTCCGCTTCACATGTAGATCCCGCTACGACGCTTTGTTTAGAACTGCACCAACTGACAGCTCCACCGTTTAATGTAAACACGTATCCGGTTTGCGATTTAGAATCGTCCGGATCAGTGCCAAAGCTTGCATCAACGTAACCTTTTACGATGAGCTCTTTGTCACTTCCATATACGAGAAACATATCCTTAGTCCTTTTCAGGTATTTCAGGATGTTCTTGACCGCTGTCCAGTGATCCATTCCTGGATTACTTTGGTACCTCCCTGGTAAACTTATAGCAAGGCACACATCAGGTCTGGTACACAGCATTGCATACATGATAGAGCCTATGGCTGATGCATAGGGAACATCTTTCATATTCTCTCTATCTTCTGCAGTGGTCGGGCATTGAGTCTTACTCAATTTCACACCTTGTAACACAGGCAAGAACCCTTTCTTCGCTTGATCCATTTTGAACTTCTTCAAAATTTTGTCAAGGTATGTGCTTTGTGAAAGTCCAATTAAGCGTCTTGATCTATCTCTATAGATCTTAATGCCTAATATGTAAGCAGCTTCACCGAGGTCTTTCATTGAAAAACTTTTATTCAAGTATCCCTTTATGCTATCCAGAAATTCTATATCATTTCCAATCAGTAATATGTCATCCACATATAATATCAGAAATGCTACAGAGCTCCCACTCACTTTCTTGTAAATACAGGCTTCTCCGAAAGTCTGTATAAAACCAAATGCTTTGATCA
>NW_025287908.1:0-1105 GCF_018294505.1 Triticum aestivum
GCACAGGAAGAAGCCTTCACGGTATTGAAAGATAAGTTGACACATGCTCCTTTACTCCAACTTCCTGATTTTAATAAGACTTTTGAGCTTGAATGTGATGCTAGTGGAATTGGATTAGGAGGTGTGTTATTACAAGATGGCAAACCTGTTGCATACTTTTCTGAAAAATTGAGTGGGCCTAGTCTGAATTATTCTACTTATGATAAAGAATTATATGCTCTTGTTCGGACTTTAGAAACATGGCAACATTATTTATGGCCCAAAGAATTTGTTATACATTCTGATCATGAATCTTTGAAACATATTAAAAGTCAAGCTAAACTGAATCGTAGACATGCTAAATGGATTGAATTCATTGAGACTTTCCCTTATGTCATTAAACACAAGAAGGGAAAAGAAAATGTTATTGCTGATGCATTGTCTCGTCGCTATACTATGCTTTCACAACTTGACTTCAAAATATTTGGTTTGGAGACCATCAGAGATCAATATGTGCATGATGCTGATTTTAAAGATGTAATGCAGAATTGTAAAGAAGGAAGAATGTGGAACAAGTTTGTCGTTAACGATGGATTTGTGTTTCGTGCTAACAAGCTATGCATTCCAGCTAGCTCCGTTCGTCTTTTGTTGTTGCAGGAGGCGCATGGAGGGGGATTAATGGGACACTTTGGCGTGAAGAAGACGGAGGACGTACTTGCTACACATTTCTTTTGGCCAAAGATGAGACGGGATGTTGAGCGTTTTATTGCTCGATGCACTACATGTCAAAAAGCTAAGTCACGACTCAATCCTCATGGTTTATATATGCCTTTGCTTGTACCTAGTGTTCCTTGGGAGGATATATCTATGGACTTTGTTTTAGGTTTACCTCGAACAAAGAAGGGGAGGGATAGCATATTTGTTGTCGTGGATAGATTCTCGAAAATGGCACACTTTATACCATGTCATAAAAGCGATGATGCTGTTAATGTTGCTGATTTGTTCTTTCGTGAAATTATTCGCTTGCATGGTGTGCCAAATACTATTGTTTCAGATCGTGATACTAAATTTCTTAGCCACTTTTGGAGATGTTTATGGGCTAAGTTGGGGACTAAACTGCTCTTTA
>NW_025287909.1:0-1105 GCF_018294505.1 Triticum aestivum
CGGTCATCAACACTCACCGTTTTGGCTAATTCTGGCCCGTTTCGTGGACTATTACTCACTGTTTTGGGGTCCCGGAGTGAGTCCCACGATTGATGAACCCCAAGGTGCGCTTACGTGTCTGTCATCAACACTCGTAGTTTAGGCCGGTTCTGGCCCGTTTCGTGGACTATTACTCAATGTTTTGGGGTCCTGGAGTAATTTCCACGATTAACGAACCCCAAGGTGCGCCATACATATCATACACACAAAGGTACGGGTCTCACGACCCAACATACAAGTCATACAGTCATACAAACCAACAGCGGAAGTAACTTGTCTGAGTACAGACAACTAGTAAAATAAAAGAGGCTTGGAAAGCCTAACTATACTACGTGGTCCATCACAAGCTCAGGGTCACCACCTGGGTCTTTTAGCCTACTCGTTGATGTCAACGTCTACATAGAACCCATCAGAAGGGGTTGCAGCGTATTCTGTAAAAATGTAGATTATAGCAACATGAGTACAAAGGTACTCAGCAAGACTTACATCAGATCCTACATACATGCATAGTATCAAGAAGGGTTGGTGGAGTTATTGCAGCAAGCCAGCTTTGACTCTTGGCTAGACTATCCTACGATACTCCAACTTGAAATAGTTTTGCGCACACGAGTCCACTATTCACCACTTCAATACACTACTGAGGATCCACCTCCGTCTTCCTACGGAGGAGCCATCCTCGGCACTCACACTTATCTTGAGGCTTTTAGTAGTTTCCATTTACTTGTCTATGAACTGTATAGGCAACCAAGTAGTCCTTTACCGCGGACGCGGCTATTCGAATAGATCATGTTAACCCTGCAGGGGTGTACTTCTTCATACATGTTTCCACCACTTAGCGTCTGCACACGACATGTGCTCGACATGCCCACGACATGATTGACGAACCCCAAGGTGCGCTTACGTGTCAGTCATCAACACTCGCAGTTTTGGCTGATTCTGGCCTGTTTCGTGGACTATTACTCACTGTTTTGGGGTCCCGGAGTGATTTCCACGATTGACGAACCCCAAGGTGCGCTTACGTGTCGGTCATCAACACTCGCAGTTTTGGCCGGCTCTGGCCCGTTTC
>NW_025287910.1:0-1105 GCF_018294505.1 Triticum aestivum
AGGACTCCGGTACTCAAAGCGTGACATTTCCCCGAAGGGACAGACACAGGAACGAAGAAGGACACATGCCGGCCAGCCTAAGTGTTCCAGAGCAGTAGCAAGCTACCATGGCTCAGCGGTAACACTAGGAGACATTTCCCGGTAAGAGAGGCTACTAAAGATAAACAACTAGATAGTCAGATCCCACACATACCAAGCATTTCAATCATACACACAATATGCTCGATATGTGCAAATACAACGAAGCATCACAACATGACTCTATGACACAAGTACTTTATTTAAGGCTCAGGGAGCCATACATAACATTCACAAAGGTACGGGTCTCACGACCCAACATACAAGTCATACAATCATACAAGCCAGCAGCGGAAGTACATTGTCTGAGTACAGACAACTAGTAAAATAAAAGAGGCTTGGAAAGCCTAGCTATACTACGTGGTCCTTCACAAGCTCAGGGTCACCACCTGGGTCTTTAGCCTACTCGTTGATGTCAACGTCTACATAGAACCCATCAGAAGGGGTTGCAGCGTCTTCTGTAAAGAAATGTAAATTATAGCAACATGAGTACAAAGGTACTCAGCAAGACTTACATCAGATCCTACATACATGCATAGTATCAAGAAGGGTTGGTGGAGTTATTGCAGCAAGCCAGCTTTGACTCTTGGCTAGACTATCCTACGATACACCAATTTGAAATGTTTTGCGCACACGAGTCCACTACTCACCACTTCAATACACTACCGAGGATCCACCTCCGTCTTCCTACGGAAGAGCCATCCTCGGCACTCACACTTATCTTGAGGCTTTTAGTAGTTTCCATTTACTTGTCTATGAACTGTATAGGCAACCAAGTAGTCCTTTACCGCGGACGCGGCTATTCGAATAGATCATGATAACCCTGCAGGGGTGTACTTCTTCATACATGTTTCCACCACTTAGCGTCTGCACACGACATGTGCTCGGCAGACTTCAAGCGAAAGCCGACGTGGGTGTAGACCACGACCTACCTAAACACTTAAGCCTCTAGTCCAGGTTTATCGCCTATTCAGGTTCCATCCGCAGGGAGTCCGGCCGAGGTTTCCCATACGGCCCCGAACGATGT
>NW_025287911.1:0-1105 GCF_018294505.1 Triticum aestivum
AGGCACGGTTCGCAAGTACCAAGTGATTCATAATCAAGTGGTTCCAAAAGTCCATCAGCATGGAGTTTCTTCATGCGCTTTATACCGATATGACCTAAACGACAGTGCCACAAATAAGTTGCACTTTCATTATCAACTCTGCATCTTTTGGCTTCAATATTATGAATATGTGTATTACTACTATCGAGATTCAATAAGAATAGACCACTCTTCAAGGGTGCATGACCATAAAAGATATTACTCATATAAATAGAACAACCATTATTCTCTGATTTAAATGAATAACCGTCTCGCATTAAACAAGATCCAGATATAATGTTCATGCTCAATGCTGGCACCAAATAACAATTATTTAGGTCTAATATTAATCCCGAAGGTAGATGTAGAGGTAGCGTGCCGACTGCGATCACATCGACTTTGGAACCGTTTCCCACGCGCATCGTCACCTCGTCCTTTGCCAGTGCCCGCTTATTCTGTAGTCCCTGTTTCGAGTTGCAAATATTAGCAACAGAACCAGTATCAAATACCCAGGTGCTACTGCGAGCTCTAGTAAGGTACACATCAATAACATGTATATCACATATACCTTTGTTCACCTTGCCATCCTTCTTATCCGCCAAATACTGGGGGCAGTTCCGCTTCCAGTGACCAGTCTGCTTGCAGTAGAAGCACTCAGTTTCAGGCTTAGGTCCAGACTTGGGTTTCTTCTCTTGAGCAGCAACTTGCTTGCCGTTCTTCTTGAAGTTCCCCTTTTTCTTCCCTTTGCCCTTTTTCTTGAAACTAGTGGTCTTGTTAACCATCAACACTTGATGCTCCTTCTTGATTTCTACCTCCGCAGCTTTCAGCATTGCGAAGAGCTCGGGAATAGTCTTGTTCATCCCTTGCATATTATAGTTCATCACGAAGCTCTTGTAGCTTGGTGGCAGTGATTGGAGAATTCTGTCAATGACGCAATCATCCGGAAGATTAACTCCCAATTGAATCAAGTGATTATTATACCCAGACATTTTGAGTATATGCTCACTGACAGAACTGTTCTCCTCCATCTTGCAGCTATAGAACTTATTGGAGACTTCATATCTCTCAATTCGGGCATTTGCTTGAA
>NW_025287912.1:0-1105 GCF_018294505.1 Triticum aestivum
TGGTGTTGTAGTATGCTGGAGGCCGTGGACAGCGCTGACCGTAGGGGTGGGCTGTGATGCGGTAGGCACGTGGCCGGGTATACCGGGCGCCCGTTTGGTGTCACGGAACCCTGTTCACATCGTTTGGGGCTGTGAGCGAAACTCCGGCCGGATCTCCTCATGGATGGAACCCGAATAGGCGATAAACCTGGACTAGAGACTTGAGTGTTTAGGTAGGTCGTGGTCTACACCCACGTCGGCTTTCGCTTGAAGTCTGCCGAGCACATGTCGTGTGCAGACGCTAAGTGGTGGAAACATGTATGAAGAAGTACACCCCTGCAGGGTTAGCATCATCTATTCGAATAGCCGTGTCCGCGGAAAAGGACTTCTGGGTTGCTTATATCAGTTCATAGACAAGTGAAAGTGGATACTCTAAAATACGCAAGATAAGTGTGAGTGCTATGGATGGCGTTCTCGTAGGGAGACGGGAGCGGATCCATAGTGGTGTATTGATATGGTGAATATGTGGACTCGTGTGCGCCACCTCAAAAGAGTCGCTTGCAGTCGTAGTTTAGGATAGCCACCGAGTCAAAGCTGGCTTGCTGCAGGTAAACCCCACCATCCCTTTGTTGAAAATGATGCATATGTAGTTAGATCTGATGTAAGTCTTGCTGGGTACATTTGTACTCACGTTTGCCTATTTTATGTTTTGCAGAGAGACTTCAGTCTCACTAGTAGTTCCACGTGGACTTCGACGTTTAGCTTGTTACCTCAGCTACGATCTTGTGCCCCCGGCAGGATCTGATAGATAGTCAGGCTTCTCAGCCTTTTTCATTTATAGATGTCTGTACTCAGACATGATAGCTTCCGCTTGTGCTTTGACTTGTATGCTCTGATTGTTGGGTCATGAGACCCATGATTGTAATATCGCGCTCCTCGGAGCCTATCGAATAAATTACTTGAGTCGTAGAGTCATGTTGTGATGCCATGTTGTATTTGCACATATCGAGCATATTGTGTGTATGTTATTGAAATGCTTGGTATGTGTGGGATCTGACCATCTAGTTGTTTATCTTTAGTAGCCTCTCTTACGGGGAAATGTCTCCTAGTGTTTCCACCGAGCCAT
>NW_025287913.1:0-1105 GCF_018294505.1 Triticum aestivum
TGATTTTCACTCTTATTCTTCTCCTGTTGTGCTTTATTAGCTCTATTAATATCATCTTTCAAAATGGAATCAGGAGTCATAGGAAGCAAAGTAATATTTTTATCCTTATGAACAAGAGTATAGTGATTGTTTCTACCATGGTGTACAGAATTTTTATCAAATTGCCATGGTCTACCAAGTAATAAGGAACATGCTTGCATAGGTACCACATCACAATCAACATAATCAGCATATGTAGAGATACTAAAATGCACACGAACAGTACGTGTTACCTTAACCTTGCCGCTGTTGTTGAACCATTGGATGTAGTAAGGATGTGGATGCGGTCTTGTGGTGAGAGAAAGCTTCTCCACCATCTCCATGCTAGCCAAGTTGTTGCAGCTCCCTCCGTCTATTATGACGCGCACAGAACGTTCCTTCAAAACTCCCTTGGTATGGAACAAATTGTGCCTCTGATTTTGCTCAGCTTGTGTGACCTGCACACTCAAAACACGTTGAGCAACTAAACATTCATACCTGTCAGCGTCTTCAAGAGCCATGTATTGCGTCTCATGATCAGAATCATCTCCACCATGTTCTTCACGTGTAATAAGAGCCAATGTCTCCTCATCATAGTCACTAGCGGACTCATATCCACCATCCACGGTAGCAATCATCACACGCGGAGATTTGCATTCCCTCGCATAATGACCTCCTCCCTTACAACGACGACAAATAATATCACTTGTGTGCCCTGTTGATGCCATGGAAGAAGAAGAACGCTGTGCAGGCCCCGCAGGTACGCTCTTGGCAGATAATGGTGGTTGTGCCTGTTTTGTTGTATCACGGCTGGAGGTGGCACCGGATGGAGGTGCTGGTGCAGTTGAAGTAGAAGATGCACGTGGTGTCCATGATGAAGGTCGGCCTGCAGAAAAGTTAGTTCGCCCCAATGCTTGTCGATCCTGCACTTCACGTTCAGCTTTACAAGCAAGATGGAATAAACGAGTGATATTAGTATACTCCTTATAGTCTAGAATGGTCTGAATCTCTCTATTTAATCCACCCAGAAAACGTGCAAGCATAGCTTCATTCTCCTCAACAATACCACATCTAATCATGCCAGTTT
>NW_025287914.1:0-1105 GCF_018294505.1 Triticum aestivum
AATGTTTAGTTGCTCAACGTGTTTTGAGTGTGCAGGTCACACAAGCTGAGCAAAATCAGAGGCACAATTTGTTCCATACCAAGGGAGTTGTGAAGGAACGTTCTGTGCGCGTCATCATAGACGGAGGGAGCTGCAACAACTTGGCTAGCATGGAGATGGTGGAGAAGCTTTCTCTCACCACAAGACCACATCCACATCCTTACTACATCCAATGGTTCAACAACAGCGGCAAGGTTAAGGTAACACGTACTGTTCGTGTGCATTTTAGTATCTCTACATATGCTGATTATGTTGATTGTGATGTGGTACCTATGCAAGCATGTTCCTTATTACTTGGTAGACCATGGCAATTTGATAAAAATTCTGTACACCATGGTAGAAACAATCACTATACTCTTGTTCATAAGGATAAAAATATTACTTTTCTTCCTATGACTCCTGATTCCATTTTGAAAGATGATATTAATAGAGCTAATAAAGCAAAACAGGAGACGAATAAGAGTGAAAATCAGATTGTGGCAAAAGAATTTGAGCAACAAATGAAGCCTAATAATAAACCATCTAGTGTTGCTTCTGAAATTAAATTGAAAAGTGCATGTTCATTTGCCACCAAATCTGATATTGATGAGCTAGATTCCAGCAAATCTGTTTGCTATGCTTTTGTGTGCAAAGAGGCATTATTTTCATTCGAGGACGTGCCTTCCTCTTTGCCTCCTGCTGTCACTAACATTTTGCAGGAGTTCGCTGACGTCTTTCCACAAGACGTGCCACCGGGATTACCGCCTATTCGAGGGATTGAGCATCAGATTGACTTAATTCCCGGTGCTTCACTGCCAAACCGTGCACCATACCGTACCAATCCAGAGGAGACGAAGGAGATTATGCGTCAAGTACAAGAGCTTCTCGACAAAGGTTATATACGCGAATCCCTTAGTCCTTGTGCTGTTCCTATTATTCTAGTGCCGAAAAATGATGGTACATCACGTATGTGTGTTGATTGTAGAGGCATTAATAATATTACTATTCGTTATCGTCATCCTATTCCTAGGCTAGATGATATGCTTGATGAATTGAGTGGCTCTACAATATTCTCCAAAGTTGATTT
>NW_025287915.1:0-1105 GCF_018294505.1 Triticum aestivum
GGGAGCACCTTCTCTCTTTGTCAAGAAGAAGGATGGGACAAACCGGTTAGTTCAAGACTACCGTCCTATAAACCAAGCTACCATTCAGAATAAATACCCTCTTCCTCGGATCAATGATCTGTATGATCAACTGGCGGGTTCGTCAGTGTTCTCTAAGCTCGACTTGAGGTTGGGCTACCACCAGATCCGTGTTCGCGAAGAGGATATCCCAAAGACCGCCTTCGTGACTCGCTATGGTTCATACGAGTACACCGTCATGTCTTTCGGTTTAACCAATGCTCCAGCCACCTTCTCTCGTCTGATGAACTACATATTCATGGATTACCTCGACAAGTTCGTCGTGGTTTATCTGGATGATATCCTGATATTTTCCAAGAACGAAGAAGAACATGCGGAACATCTCCGACTTGTGCTGGAAAAGCTACGAGAACATCAACTATATGCCAAGTTTTCCAAATGTGAATTCTGGCTACCGGAAGTAACCTATCTTGGGCATGTCATCTCTAAGGATGGTATTGCCGTCAACCCTGAACGAGTTCAGGCTATTCTTGATTGGACTCCTCCCAAGAACGTTAAGCAAGTCAGAAGTTTTCTCGGTCTCGCCAGCTATTGCCGTCGATTTGTCGATAACTTCTCCAAGATCGCCAGGCCTCTGACTAACCTGTTACATAAGGGCGTCAAGTTCCAATGGACAGACAAATGTCAGGAAAGTTTCCAGGCACTCAAAGACAAGTTGACTTCTGCCCCAGTTCTAGCTCCACCTGATACTAAGAAGGACTTCGTCATTTACTGCGACGCTTCCCGTCAAGGGTTAGGCTGTGTCCTAATGCAAGACCGCAAAGTGATTGCTTATGCCTCTCGACAATTGCGCCCTCACGAAGAGAACTACCCAGTTCACGACCTCGAACTTGCTGCAGTCATTCATGCGCTGAAGCAGTGGCGACATTACCTTCTCGGTAATCGTTGCGAGATCTTCACTGACCACCAAAGTCTGAAGTATCTGTTTACTCAGCCAGATCTGAACCTCCGCCAGCAGAGATGGATGGAGCTTGTTGCAGACTTTGACTTGGGTATTTCCTATACGCCAGGCAAGGCTAATGTAATG
>NW_025287916.1:0-1105 GCF_018294505.1 Triticum aestivum
GTGTCAAATGATTCGTAATCAAGAGACTCCAAAAGTCCATCTGCATGGAGCTTCTTCATGCGCTTGACACCAATGTGACCAAGGCGGCAGTGCCACAAGTATGTGGGACTATCGTTATCAACTTTACATCTTTTGGTATTCACACTATGAACATGTGTAACATCACGTTCGAGATTCATCAAAAATAAACCATTGACCAGCGGGGCATGACCATAAAACATATCTCTCAAATAAATAGAACAACCATTATTCTCGGATTTAAATGAGTAGCCATCTCGAATTAAACGAGATCCAGACACAATGTTCATGCTCAAAGCTGGCACTAAATAACAATTATTGAGGTTTAAAACTAATCCCGTGGGTAGATGCAGAGGTAGCGTGCCGACGGCGATCACATCGACCTTGGAACCGTTCCCGACGCGCATCGTCACCTCGTCCTTTGCCAGTCTCCGTTTATTCCGTAGTTCCTGTTTTGAGTTACAAATATGAGCAACCGCACCGGTATCAAATACCCAGGAGCTACTACGAGTACTGGTAAGGTACACATCAATTACTTGTATATCACATATACCTTGGGTGTTGCCGGCCTTCTTCTTGTCCGCTAAATATTTGGGGCAGTTCCGCTTCCAGTGACCACTTCCCTTGCAATAAAAGCACTCAGTCCTGGGCTTGGGTCCATTCTTTGACTTCTTCCCAGTAACTGGTTTACCGGGCGCGGCAACTCCCTTGCCGTCCTTCTTGAAGTTCTTCTTACCCTTGCCCTTCTTGAACTTGGTGGTTTTATTCACCATCAACACTTGATGTTCTTTTCTGATCTCCCCTTCTGCTGATTTCAGCATTGAATATACCTCGGGAATGGTCTTTTCCATCCCCTGCATATTGTAGTTCATCACAAAGCTCTTGTAGCTTGGTGGAAGCGACTGGAGGATTCTGTCAATGACCGCGTCATCCGGGAGATTAACTCCCAGCTGAGACAAGCGGTTGTGCAACCCAGACATTCTGAGTATGTGCTCACTAACAGAACTGTTCTCCTCCATTTTACAGCTGAAGAACTTGTCGGAGACATCATATCTCTCGACCCGGGCATGAGCTTGAAAAACCAGTT
>NW_025287918.1:0-1105 GCF_018294505.1 Triticum aestivum
CCTTGACCAACTCATGGCAAGGCACACTTCATGTGCGGTACACAGCATAGCATACTGTAGAGCCTACGTCTGAAGCATAGGGGACGACCTTCGTCCTTTCTCTTTCTTCTGCTGTGGTCAGGTCTTGAGTCCTACTCAATACTCACACCTTGTAACACAGCCAAGAACTCCTTCTTTGCTGATCTATTTGAACTCTTTCAAAATCATGTCAAGGTGTGCGTTCTTTGAAAGTATCATCAAGCGTCTTGATCTATCTCTATAGATCTTGATGCCCAATGTGTAAGCAGCTTTATCCAGGTCTTCCTTTGAAAAACTCCTTTCAAACAACCCTTTATGCTTTCCAGAAATTTTACATCATTTCGGATCAACAATATGTCATTCACATATACTTATCAGAAATGTTGTAGCGCTCCCACTCACTTTATTGTAAATACAAGTTTCTAATAAACTTTGTATAAATCCAAAATCTTTGATCATCTCATCAAAGTGTACATTCCAACTCCGAGATGCTTACTCCAGTCCTTAGAAGGATCGCTGGAGCTAGAATACCTTTTAGCATCCTTAGGATCGAGAAAACCTTTCTGATTGTATCACATACAACCTTTCCTTACGAAAACTGGTAAGGAAACTTGTTTTGACATCCATCTGCTAGATTTCACAAATGCAGATAATGCTAACATGATTCCGACGGACTTAAGCACCGCTACGGATGAGAAAATCTCATCGTAGTCAACTCCTTGAACTTGTGGAAATACTCTTTGCCACAAGTCGAGCTTCATAGACGGCAACATTACCGTCCATGTCCGTATTCTTCTTAAAGATCCATTTACCTCAACAGCCTTACGACCATCAAGTAGTGCTCTCAAAGTCTATACTTTGTTTTCATACATGGATCCTCTCGGATTTTATGGCTTCTAACCATTTGTCGGAATATGGGCCCACCATCGCTTCTCCATAGCTCGTAGGTTCAGTATTGTCCAACAACATGATATCTCAGACAGGATCACGTACCACTCTGAAGTAGCACGCATCCTCGTCGTCCTACGAGGTTTGGTGGTGACTTGATCCGAAGTTTCATGATCACTATCATAAGCTTCCACTTCAA
>NW_025287919.1:0-1105 GCF_018294505.1 Triticum aestivum
TAACAGACGAGATTCCGTATCAAACCCAGATAATGCAAAATAGATTGTCCGTTTTGTACACGAAGTGCATCCAGTTTTGGCCGAAACACTCTCAGCTTTTTAGCACGTTCTATGTGGGTGCAATGATGGTACCATGCCAACTTTCAACCTTTTCAGAGTTCATTTGTAGTGCTTTTCATTTTCAGGGTCATATAGCTCAAAAAAATCAGTAAATTCATGAAAAATAACAAATGAAGTCACAATGGGTTGAAAATTGATGATGTGGCTTTGAATGTTGCATTTTGAACACACAAAAAGTCTGGAGTTCAAATAAGTTCAAAAAATAAAATCCCTATGTAACAGACGAGTTTCCGTATAAAACCCTGATACTTCGAAAGAGATTGTCCATTTTGTACACGAAGTGGATCCTGTTTTTCCCTTAACCCTCTCAAATTTTTAGCAGATTCTATGTGGGTGAAATGATGATGCCATGCCAAGTTTCAACCTTTTCGGAGTTCATTTGTAGTGCTTTTCATTTTGAGGGTCATATATGTAAAAAAACTAGTAATTGCATGAAAAATAACAAATGAAGTCAGAACGGTTTGAAAATTTATGATGTGGCTTTGAATGGTGCATTTTAAACACACACAAATCTGGAGTTAAAATAAGTTCAAAAAAATGAAATCCCTTCGTAACACACGAGTTTCCGTATGAAACCCTGGTACTTCGAAGGAGATTGTCTGTTTTGTACACGAAGTGCATCCAGTTTTTGCCGTAACCCTCTCAACTTTTTAGCACGTGCTATGTGGGTGAAATGATGATACCATGCCAACTTTCAACCTTTTCAGAGTTCATTTGTAGAGCTTTTCATTTTCAGGGTCATATAGCTCAAAAAAATTTAGTAAATGCATGAAAAATACCAAATGAAGTCAGAATGGTTTGAAAATTGATGATGTGGCTTTGAATGGTGCATTTTGAACACACAAAAAGTATAGAGTTCAAGTAAGTTCAAAAAATTGAAATCCGTTTGTAACAGACGAGTTTCCGTATCAAACCCTGATACTTCGAAAGAGACTGTCCGTTTTGTACACGAAGTGCATCCAGTTTTTGCCTAAACCCTCTCAAC
>NW_025287920.1:0-1105 GCF_018294505.1 Triticum aestivum
CAACCCTGTCTTGGAAATCATGTTGTTAGACAACGGTGAACCTTCGAACTATGAAGAAGCGATGGCGGGTCCGGATTCCGACAAATGGCTAGAAGCCATGAAATCCGAGATAGGATCCATGTATGAAAACGAAGTATGGACTTTGACTGACTTGCCCGTAGAACGGCGAGCCATAGAAAATAAATGGATCTTTAAGAAGAAGACAGACGCGGATGGTAATGTGACCATCTATAAAGCTCGGCTTGTCGCTAAGGGTTATCGACAAGTTCAAGGGGTTGACTACGATGAGACTTTCTCACCGGTAGCGAAGCTGAAGTCCGTCCGAATCATGTTAGCAATTGCCGCATTTTATGATTATGAAATTTGGCAAATGGACGTCAAAATGGCATTCCTTAATGGTTTCCTTAAGGAAGAATTGTATATGATGCAGCCGGAAGGTTTTGTCGATCCTAAAAATGCTGACAAGGTGTGCAAGCTCCAACGCTCGATTTATGGGCTGGTGCAAGCATCTCGGAGTTGGAACATTTGTTTTGATGAGATGATCAAAGCGTTTGGGTTTACACAGACTTATGGAGAAGCCTGTGTTTACAAGAAAGTGAGTGGGAGCTCTATAGCATTTCTCATACTATATGTAGATGACATACTTTTGATGGGAAATGATATAGAACTTTTGGACAACATTAAGGCCTACTTGAATAAGAGTTTTTCAATGAAGGACCTTGGAGAAGCTGCTTATATATTAGGCATCAAGATCTATAGGGATAGATCAAGACGCCTCATAGGTCTTTCACAAAGCACATATCTTGATAAGATTTTGAAGAAGTTCAAAATGGATCAGTCCAAGAAAGGGTTCTTGCCTGTTTTGCAAGGTGTGAAATTGAGCTCAGCTCAATGTCCGACCACGGCAGAAGAGATAGAAGAGATGAGTGTCATCCCCTATGCCTCAGCCATAGGTTCTATTATGTATGCCATGCTGTGTACCAGACCTGATGTTAACCTTGCCGTAAGTTTGGTAGGAAGGTACCAAAGTAATCCTGGCAAGGAACACTGGACAGCGGTCAAGAATATCCTGAAGTACCTGAAAAGGACTAAGGAAATGTTTCTC
>NW_025287921.1:0-1105 GCF_018294505.1 Triticum aestivum
AGGCCTCCTGCCTGGGATTCTCCTAACTACTCCTGGTCGTCGCCAGCGGGCTGCACGTAGTAGGGGCACCTCCGGTGTAGTAGGGGTCGTCGTCGACGGTGGCGTCTGGCTCCAGGGCTCCAGCATCTGGTTGCGACAACCAGAAAGAAAGGAAAAGGGGGAAAAAGGGGGGAGAAAGCAACCGTGAGTACTCATCCAAAGTACTCGCAAGCAAGGAACTACACTACATATGCATGGGTATATGTGTAAGGAGGCCATATCAGTGGACTGAACTGCAGAATGCCAGAATAAGAGGGGGATAGCTAATCCTGTCGAAGACTACGCTTCTGGCAGCCTCCGTCTTGCAGCATGTAGAAGAGAGTAGATTGAAGTCCTCCAAGTAGCATCTCTAAGTAGCGTCTCCAAGTAGCATCTCCAGTAGCATCTCCACGTAGCATCGCATAGCATAATCCTACCCGGCGATCCTCTCCTCGTCTCCCTGCGGAAAAGCGATCACCGGGTTGTCTGTGGAACTTGGAAGGGTGTGTTTTATTAAGTATCCGGTTCTAGTTGTCATAAGGTCAAGGTACAACTCCAAGTCGTCCTGTTACCGAAGATCACGGCTATTCGAATAGATTAACTTCCCTGCAGGGGTGCACCACATAGCCCAACACGCTCGATCCCAGTTGGCCGGACACACTTTCCTGGGTCATGCCCGGCCTCGGAAGATCAACACGTCGCAGCCCCACCTAGGCACAACAGAGAGGCCAGCACGCCGGTCTAAACCTAAGCGCGCAGGGGTCTGGGCCCATCGCCCTGAGCACACCTGCACGTTGCGAGGGCGGCCGGAAGCAGACCTAGCCTAGTAGGCGTTCCAGTCCAATCCGGCGCGCGCCGCTCCGTCGCTGACGTCTGAAGTGCTTCGGCTGATACCACGACGTCGGGATACCCATAACTACTCCCGCGTAGATGGTTAGTGCGTATAGGCTCGTAGCCGACTCAGATCAAATACCAAGATCTCGTTAAGCGTGTTAAGTATCCGCGAACGCCGAACAGGGCCAGGCCCACCTGTCTCCTAGGTGGTCTCAACCTGCCCTGTCGCTCCGCCACAAAGTAACCGTCGGGG
>NW_025287922.1:0-1105 GCF_018294505.1 Triticum aestivum
CATATAGATCATAGAAAAGGTTTAAACAAACCAATGGAAGGAAAATATGATCATCAGATTAAACAGAACAATGGAAAGGAAAATATGTTTAAACACATATTTCGAGGGTATATCCTTCCCAAGGATAAGCAGAGCAAGATATCCATGACAGGATATAAAGTAGAAAACCATTTAGGTAAGGGGGGAGGAATCTCATGATATTACTCATACAACGGTGTTAGGATAATTGATAATTAAAATATAGCATCGTGCTTCAAACGTGCCTGTTGAAAATCGGAGTACCATTGACATGCTTCGAGATAGCAGTGACATGGTCTTCAGGTGAAGATCAGACTTTGGAAACACGAAGGATCCATCAAGAATAACTTGTAGAATAAGTCTTACAATTTCCTCATGGATGAATGGATAACCTTGCTGAAAAGGAATCTATAATGATAGGTCCTCCAGCTGGGGGGGGTGCTAGGCATGACATCATGTTACCGGGTCATCAAAGGATCAACATCATAACTCTTGGAAAGTTGTCCCAACCATCATATCTGACCGAGATTCAGATCCGATTGGTGTCAGGATACCTGAGACTCAGGATGTCCGAGAAGAAAAGGCGCAACACAAATCGTTGAAATGGCATTGCAAGCTTCTCGGGAAATGAACTATGGGAGCGGGTTTCTGAAGCAATAGTTCACTATTAAACCAAGGAGAGGACAAGGAGGTGTCTGGTGAACTCAACGGCAATTCACCGAGATTCCCAAAAGATGGATTTCCACCATTAAGTGAACAAGGAGATAACATTTGTCAGATCAAATGATATAAGGAAGTATGCTCGAGGAAAACATACACAATTAAACATTGGTTGAAGGGTGCGCCCGAAGTACGGGTTGGGTTGCACGACCAATGTTAGAATGGTGATTCAATTAGCGAAGGACTTAGAATGAACTATCGCCCATTCACTTCAAAGCAATAGGGTTGCTAGAAGTTTTGAATTCACACGTCATAGCTCCATTGTCGGTATTCCGGTTGAAAACAATACGGGGACCAAGGAATGAACGAAGATGGCAAGAAGTATTAAGATATCAAGAATTATTAAGAGGTGGTGAAATTCTCACCA
>NW_025287923.1:0-1105 GCF_018294505.1 Triticum aestivum
GACATCATTTGTTGTTTTTCGGTCATTTACCTAATTGTTTAGAGAGCTAAATGACCGTGAAATTGAAAATCACTACAAAATGAATCCTGAAAATGTTGAAACTTGGCATGGTATTATCATATGACCCGCATAGCATGCGCAAAAGAGTAGAGAGGGTCACGGCAAAAACTGGACGCACTTCATGTACAAACATGACAAACTCTTTCGGAGTATCTGGGTTTCAGACGAGAACTCATCTGTTACACGGCCACTTCAATGTTTTGAATAACTTATTTGAACTCCAGACTTCTTTTGTGTTCAGTATGCAGCATTCAAAGCAACATCATCAATTTCCAACATGTTCTGACATCATTTGTTGTTTTTCGGTCATTTACCTAATTGTTTAGAGAGCTAAATGACCATGAAATTGAAAATCACTACAAAATGAATCCTGAAAATGTTGAAACTTGGCATGGTATCATCATATCACCCACATAGCATGCGCGAAAGAGTAGAGAGGGTCACGGCAAAAACTGGACGCACTTCGTGTACCAACTGGACAAACTCTTTCAGAGTATCAGGTTTCGGACGAGAACTCATCTGTTACATGTCCACCTCAATGTTTTTAATAAATTATTTGAACTCCGGACTTCTTTTGTGTTCAGTATGCAACATTCAAAGCGACGTCATCAATTTCCAACATGTCTGACATCATTTGTTGTTTTTCGGTCATTTACCTAATTGTTTAGAGAGCTAAATGACCGTGAAATTGAAAATCACTACAAAATGAATCCTAAAAATGTCGAAACTTGGCATGGTATCATCATATCACCCGCATAACATGCGTGAAAGAGTAGAGAGGGTCACGGCAAAAACTGGACAAACTCTTTCGGAGTATCAGGGTTTCGGACAAGAACTTATCTGTTACACGGCCACTTCAATGTTTTTAATAACTTATATGAACTCCGGACTTCTTTTGTGTTCAGTAAGCAGCATTCAAAGCGACGTCATCAATTTCCAACATGTTCTGACATCATTTGTTGTTTTTTGGTCATTTACCTAATTGTTTAGAGAGCTAAATGACCGTGAAATTGAAAATCACTACAAAATGAATCCTGAAAATGTT
>NW_025287924.1:0-1105 GCF_018294505.1 Triticum aestivum
GAACATGTCTAATATATGCCAAGTTTGCCGAATTTAAGTCGAGTTTAATTGAAACTTTGCCGATTTTTTTATACAGCGCCTGGGGGCGGCCCTGGGGTCGGTGACTGGGAACCAACTCGCCCTCAGGCCATTTTTTTGCGCCGGCTCGCCCCCAGGCGGCGATTTTACACGCCCCCTCGGGGGCCAACGGCTGGAGATGCTCTAAGAGGGCGACCTCACCATCTTGTATCGTTCGACCGTGTACTTCTGTGGTTGGTGCTTTATATATAAAGCGGGCGAAAGCCTGTTTCAAGGAACAAGCTGGATGGGTTTTAATCATGGTTTTTGAGGACGGCGGAGGGGCTGGGGGCATGGAACTGGAGGCGTGCCTCACTCCTCATGTTCTTGCCAGGCTCGTCGCCGACCAAGAGCTCATGAACCAGTCGGTCTAGGAGGGCAGAGATGGTCATGATGGCGGCAGAAGTGTGTCTCCTCATGCCCTCACCTGTTCCGGTGCTTTATTTTCTTCCTTCAAATGTTGTGTCTGTGATGTACTCCCTCCATCTCAAAATTCTTGTCTTAGATCTGTTCAAATATGGATGTATCTAGTTATATTTTAGTGTTAGATACATCCGTATCGAGACAAATCTAAGACAAGAATTTTGGGACGGAGGGAGTAGTAATAATCCTGCCCAGTGTTAGGTTGCATTTTTTTTCCTTTGATTGCATTTTTTTCCGCCGCCACCGACTTCCGCCATCCCGTCCCCCTCTTCATCGGTGCCGGTATCTTTCCTCTTCCACCACTCCCTTTCGTGAACCGTTTCCACGGAAATTAGGGTGGGCAGCATCATTAATATCTGTGCATTTTGATTTAGCGTCAAGAAAATTAGCCTCCTATACATATTTAGCTATCTTGACTTGAAAGATTCTATTGATAGGGTACAGGCCACCTGTTCAATGTTGGTTTATATAAAAAAAATCCAACTTGCCCCAACAATAACTGGCTAACCTAACGCACGAAGGCGCTTGCTTAAAATCATTTAGCAATTTCAGAGACAAAATACTACTGTTGCAGTTTGCAACAACTTCGTATTTATCTGGACCAAATGATGTGCAGAGGTGGCTG
>NW_025287925.1:0-1105 GCF_018294505.1 Triticum aestivum
TTTTTGACTACAACGGTTGCCGATCACCGCCTGCTGCTGGGTAAGAACTGGTAAGAATTTGAGATTTGCTTGACGGATTTGTGATACACCACCACCACTTCTTAGTAGTCTGTAGGATCATATTCTTGTGTGTTTC
This sequence comes from Triticum aestivum, assembly GCF_018294505.1. Lineage (NCBI taxonomy): Eukaryota > Viridiplantae > Streptophyta > Magnoliopsida > Poales > Poaceae > Triticum > Triticum aestivum. The sequence goes on from NW_025287925.1 coordinate 137, forward strand.
TATTGCTGCTAACCATGCCAGGATCACAAGCCGACGAGATTGACTGGGAGAACTTATCGAACAAGGAGCTTCATGATAAGTTTCAGCAAATGATGACTGAACAGGTACAAGATGTGCTGAACAATTTTGAAGAGGCCATGGAGAAGATCACTGGCCTTGAGAAGACGTTCGAAACAAAGCTCGATAACAGATTTAATGAACTGCTTGCGCGTCTTCCACCACCGGCTGCACCTGTCGCACCTCTGCAACAACAACAACTACGCCCCCTTCCGAATCAGTATGGACGAGCACAGCATGTTCCTATTGAGCCAGGACAAACTTCTGGTGCCGCTGCTACTGCTGTTGGTGCTTCTTTGGCTCCTGCTACTGCTCCTGCTGGTACCCAGGAGGATGATGAGTATGCGGGTGATTATGAGGATGAGGTTGATCAAAATCAGATCTACGAGCAGCCATCAGCACCACCACCAGCAGGTCGACCTCAGATATATATTCGTCATGGTAGGCCTGCACCACCACCTCAGGTACGCGATGATGTCCATATTCCTAAACTGAAATTGAATATTCCACCATTTGAGGGTAGATATGTTCCTGATATATATCTTACTTGGGAGTTAGAAACTGAACAACGATTTACATGTTTACAATATCCTGAGGAGAGACGAGTTGCTGCTGCTGTTTGTGCTTTCACTAGTTTTGCATGTGTATGGTGGTCTAAACATTGTAGATTATATCCTATTCCAACTACTTGGGCTGCTTTGAAAACTGCTATGCGTACGCGTTGGGTTCCACCATATTATCAACGTGAATTGCTTCAAAAATTGCAGCGTTTAAGACAAGGGAAAAATTCTGTAGAAGAATATTATCAGGAATTACAAACTGGCATGATTAGATGTGGTATTGTTGAGGAGAATGAAGCTATGCTTGCACGTTTTCTGGGTGGATTAAATAGAGAGATTCAGACCATTTTAG
>NW_025287926.1:0-1105 GCF_018294505.1 Triticum aestivum
GTATTGAAGAGCTCTAACCTCAAGGCCCGATTTTCACGGTCCTTATCCTCGAGCATCTCAGCAGTGGTGCGAGTCCGTGAATCCTCCTGAGTGGGGTCAGCATAAATAGCCTGGAGATACCCTTGTGCTCCCGGAAGTGATCCTGGCATATACCGGAAATCAGAGTCCCGAAATAGACCAGATCTGACTCGCATAATGGTCATCATAGAGTAGGCGGCGTCCTGCACAGCCATCTCAATAGTAACCCCGAGTCCATAGGAGCAGTGAAGAGGCTCGGTGGATCCAGGATAAGATGGAAATATCCTGACAGTGCAGAGATACTGGCTTTGATTGAAGTCCCGGAATTGCTCTTCGACCGTGTACTCGGGATACCAGCGGTATCCAGCCTCAGTCATTACCCTGACCAACTTAGCAGTATGGCCGGGTACATCTAGGCATCAAGTCAGGCGAACCACTTGATTGAGGTCGCGAGTGGCCATCTGAAAGCACAATCATAATGCAAAGGCATTAGAATTTCTAGCAGAATTTCGGCAGCATAACAGCTGTAAATGCTCAAAAAGGATTTTGAGACATTTGACAAAGGATTTCGTACATACTCAACATCATCATACCAAAGTTCTGAATCCATTCTAACAATATAATGTGGTAGTAGAACTGGACTAGGCTTGTAACCATCAAACTTATAAGGTACTACTGATTAGTAACTCGTGATCCTGATAGAGAGAACAGATCTTAATTCCTTAACCCCCGGTGGAAGAATGGACTGACTCAGATCAGAAAGTCATAAGGTATAAGGAGTAAAAAGAGCCTTACGTTCCAACCCACAAACAATTCCCCTACATATAACTAAAGAATTTCTAGACTCAACATCGACCAGTTTGGCTTGGAGAACCTACAGGCAGTCCGGCTCTGATGCCAACGCTGTCAGGACCCCGACTCGATGTCACATCGATCTAGCCGGTAACACCTCATATCACTTTGCGGCCTCACGCACGGTATCCCCACGGGTGTCGCCTTACCTTTGCCCGGGACCGTTTGCGCCTTTTGGCTCACGTATATGATAGTGTCGCTAGCATCCATATGATAAGGAGCCCGGGCTGACATG
>NW_025287927.1:0-1105 GCF_018294505.1 Triticum aestivum
ACGGTAAGTGGTGAGAGCGTGTATGAAGAAGTACACCCCTGCAGGGTTAACATGATCTATTCGAATAGCCGCGTCCGCGGTAAAGGACTACTTGGTTGCCTATACAGTTCATAGACAAGTAAATGGAAACTACTAAAAGCCTCAAGATAAGTGTGAGTGCCGAGGATGGCTCTTCCGTAGGAAGACGGAGGTGGATCCTCGGTAGTGTATTGAAGTGGTGAGTAGTGGACTCGTGTGCGAAAAACCATTTCAAGTTGGAGTATCGTAGGATAGTCTAGCCAAGAGTCAAAGCTGGCTTGCTGCAATAACTCCACCAACCCTTCTTGATAATATGCATGTATGTAGGATCTGATGTAAGTCTTGCTGAGTACCTTTGTACTCATGTTGCTATAATTTACATTTTTACAGAAGACGCTGCAACCCCTTCCGATGGGTTCTATGTAGACATTGACATCAACAAGTAGGATAAAGACCCAGGTGGTGACCCTGAGCTTGTGAAGGACCACGTAGTATAGCTAGGCTTTCCAAGCCTCTTTTACTTTACTAGTTGTCTGTACTCAGACAAGTTACTTCCGCTGCTGGTTTGTATGACTGTATGACTTGAATGTTGGGTCGTGAGACCCGTACCTTTGTGTATGTTATGTATGGCTCCCTGAGCCTTAAATAAAGTACTTGTGTCATAGAGTCATGTTGTGATGCTTCGTTGTATTTGCACATATCGAGCATATTGTGTGTATGATTGAAATGCTTGGTATGTGTGGGATCTGACTATCTAGTTGTTTATATTTAGTAGCCTCTCTTACCGGGAAATGTCTCCTAGTGTTACCGCTGAGCCATGGTAGCTTGCTACTGCTCTGGAACACTTAGGCTGGCCGGCATGTGTCCTTCTTCGTTCCTGTGTCTGTCCCTTCGGGGAAATGTCACGCTTTGAGTACCGGAGTCCTGTTAGCCCGCTACAGCCCGGTTTACCGGAGTCCTGCTAGCCCAGTGCTACAGCCCGGACCCACTTGCTGATGACCGACATGTTCGAAGCTGGGTCATGGATGCCTGTCCCTGTAAGTCTGTGCCACTTTGGGTTTACAACTAGTCATGTCAGCCCGGGCTC
>NW_025287928.1:0-1105 GCF_018294505.1 Triticum aestivum
TGAGTAATAGTGCACGAAAAGAACTAGAATTGGCCAAAATTGTGAGTGTTGATACCGACACGTAAACGCACCCCGGGGTTCGTCCGTTGTGGAAATCACTCCGGGGCCCCAAAACTGAGTAATAGTCCATGAAACGGGCCAGAATCAGCCAAAACTACGAGTGTTGATGACCGACACGTAAGCGCACCTTGGGGTTCAACAACTATGGAAATCGCTTTGGGACCCCAGAACGGTGAGTAATAGTCCAAGAATCAGGCCAGAATCAGCCCAAACTGCGATTGCTGATGACCGACACGTAAGCACACCTTAGGGTTCAACAACCATGGAAATCGCTTTCGGACCCCAAAACGGTGAGTAATAGTGCACGAAACGGGCCAGAATCGGCCAAAATTGCGACTGTTGACGACGGACACGTAAACGCACCGCGGGGATCGTCAATCGTGGAAATAGCTCTGGGACCCCAAAATGGTGAGTAATAGTCCATGAAAGAGCCCAGAATCGAACGAAATAGGATTGCTGGTGAACAAAACATAAGCGCACCCCGGGGTGCGTCAATCATGGAAATGGCTCCGAGACACCAAAACAATGACTAATAGTCCATGAAACGGGGCAGAGTCGGCCAAAAATGTGAGTGTTGATGACCGACAAATAAATGCACCCCATGGATCATCAATCGTAGAAATCGCTTTAGGACCCCAAAACGGTGAGTAATAGTGCACGAAAAGAACCAGAATTGGCCAAAATTATGAGTGTTGATAACCGATACGTAAACGCACCCTGGGGTTCGTCCGTTGTGGAAATCACTCCGGGGCCCCAAAACTGAGTAATAGTCCATGAAACAGGCCAGAATCGGCCAAAACTATGAGTGTTGATGGCCGACCCGCAAACGCACCCCAGGGTTCGTCAATCGAGGAATCACTCCGGGACCCCAAAACACTGAGTAATAGTCCAAGAGACGGGCCCGAATCGGCCAAAACTGCGAGTGTTGATGACCGACACGTAAATGCACACCAGGGATCGTCAATCGTGGAAATCGCTCTAGGACCCCAAAACGGTGAGTAATAGTGCACGAAAAGAACCAGAATTGGCCAAAATTGTGAGTGTT
>NW_025287929.1:0-1105 GCF_018294505.1 Triticum aestivum
AACTCTTTTGAGGTGGCGCACACGAGTCCACATATTCACCATATCGATACACCACTATGGATCCGCTCCCGTCTCCCTACGAGAACGCCATCCATAGCACTCACGCTTATCTTGCGTATTTTAGAGTATCCACTTTCACTTGTCTATGAACTGATATAAGCAACCCAGAAGTCCTTTTCCGCGGACACGGCTATTCGAATAGATGATGTTAACCCTGCAGGGGTGTACTTCTTCACACACGCTCTCACCACTTACCGCCGTTTACACGACATGTACTCGGCAACCTTCAAGCGGAAGCCCAACGTGGGTGTCGGCCACGGCCTGCCTAAACACTCAAGTCTCTAGTCCAGGTTTATCGCCTATTCGGGTTCCATCCATGAGGAGATCCGGCCGGAGTTTCGCTCACAGCCCCAAACGATGTGAACAGGGTTCCCGAGACACCAAACGGGCGCCCGGTACACCGTGCCACGTGCCTACCGCATCACAGCCCACCCCTACAGTCAGCGCTGCGCATGGCCTCCAGCATACTACAAACACCAGAAACTACTTGCAACTCCTGGACAGGGGACAAGGGTGATCAAGAAGCCGAGAGGGTCCATTGGTTTCGGGCCCAATGCATGGTAGTAGTTGAATCATGGATCACAAACACAGAACTCAGTTCCTGAGGACGGCTGCAATGAGACAACCCACCATGTACTCCTACATGGCCTCTCACCGCTACCTTTACCAAATCGTATTCACACACTTAGCTCACACACAGTAGGACATGTTCACACACCTCTGATTCATCCCCGATGAATCAGACCTGACTCAACTCTAAGCAGTAGCAGGCATGACAAACAAGCAAGAATGAGTAGGCACAACAGGGCTCAAACAACTCCTACTCATGCTAGTGGGTTTCATCTATTTACTGTGGAATGACAGGTCATGCAAAGGATAAAGGGGTTCAGCTACCGCAGCAAGTAACAGTTGAATCGTTGTTGTCTTAATGCAGTAAAAGAGAGCAGGGCGAGAGAGTAGGATTGTATCGGAATGAACAAGGGGGTTTTGCTTGCCTGGCACTTCTGAAGATAACATTGAGTCTTCATCAGTGTCAACGATCACA
>NW_025287930.1:0-1105 GCF_018294505.1 Triticum aestivum
GCCTTTTGGGTTAACTAATGCACCTAGTACTTTCATGAGATTAATGAACGAAGTTTTACGTGCTTTCATTGGACGATTTGTGGTAGTTTACTTTGATGACATATTGATTTATAGCAGATCTTTGGAGGAACATTTGGAACATTTACGTGCTGTTTTTATTGCTCTACGTGATGCACGTTTGTTTGGTAACCTTGGGAAGTGCACCTTTTGCACCGACCGAGTATCTTTTCTTGGCTATGTTGTTACTCCACAGGGAATTGAAGTTGATAAAGCCAAGATTGAAGCTATTGAGAGTTGGCCGCAGCCGAAAACGGTCACACAAGTGAGGAGTTTTCTTGGCCTCGCTGGATTCTATAGGCGTTTTGTGAGAGATTTCAGCACCATTGCTGCACCTCTCAATGAGCTTACAAAGAAAGATGTGCCTTTTCTTTGGGGTACCGCACAGGAAGAAGCCTTCACGGTATTGAAAGATAAGTTGACACATGCTCCTTTACTCCAACTTCCTGATTTTAATAAGACTTTTGAGCTTGAATGTGATGCTAGTGGAATTGGATTAGGAGGTGTGTTATTACAAGATGGCAAACCTGTTGCATACTTTTCTGAAAAATTGAGTGGGCCCTAGTCTGAATTATTCTACTTATGATAAAGAATTATATGCTCTTGTTCGGACTTTAGAAACATGGCAACATTATTTATGGCCCAAAGAATTTGTTATACATTCTGATCATGAATCATTGAAACATATTAAAAGTCAAGCTAAACTGAATCGTAGACATGCTAAATGGGTTGAATTCATTGAGACTTTCCCTTATGTCATTAAACACAAGAAGGGAAAAGAAAATGTTATTGCTGATGCTTTGTCTCGTCGCTACACTATGCTTTCACAACTTGACTTCAAAATATTTGGTTTGGAGACCATCAAAGATCAATATGTGCATGATGCTGATTTTAAAGATGTAATGCATAATTGTAAAGAAGGAAGAATGTGGAACAAGTTTGTTGTTAACGATGGATTTGTGTTTCGTGCTAACAAGCTATGCATTCCAGCTAGCTCCGTTCGTCTTTTGTTGTTGCAGGAGGCGCATGGAGGAGGATTAATGGGACA
>NW_025287931.1:0-1105 GCF_018294505.1 Triticum aestivum
GAGAAACATATCCTTAGTCCTCTTCAGGTACTTCAGGATATTCTTGACCGCTGTCCAGTGTTCCTTGCCGGGATTACTTTGGTACCTTCCTACCAAACTTACGGCAAGGTTTATATCAGGTCTGGTACACAGCATGGCATACATAATAGACCCTATGGCCGAGGCATAGGGGATGACACTCATCTGTTCTATATCTTCTGCCGTGGTCGGGCATTGAGCCGTGCTCAATTGCACACCTTGCAATACAGGCAAGAACCCCTTCTTGGACTGATCCATACTGAACTTCTTCAATATCTTGTCAAGGTATGTACTCTGTGAAAGACCAATGAGGCGTCTTGATCTATCTCTATAGATCTTGATGCCTAATATATAAGCAGCTTCTCCAAGGTCCTTCATTGAAAAACACTTATTCAAATAGGCCTTTATGCTTTCCAAGAATTCTATATCATTTCCCATCAATAATATGTCATCCACATATAATATGAGAAATGCTACAGAGCTCCCACTCACTTTCTTGTAAACACAGGCTTCTCCATAAGTCTGTGTAAACCCAAACGCTTTGATCATCTCATCAAAGCAAATGTTCCAACTCCGAGATGCTTGCACCAGCCCATAGATTGAGTGTTGGAGCTTGCATACTTTGTTAGCATTCTTAGGATCGACAAAACCTTCCGGCTGCATCATATACAACTCTTCCTTAAGGAAGCCGTTAAGGAATGCCGTTTTGACGTCCATCTGCCATATCTCATAATCATAGTATGCGGCAATTGCTAACATGATTCGGACGGACTTCAGCTTCGCTACGGGTGAGAAAGTCTCATCGTAGTCAACCCCTTGAACTTGTCGATAACCCTTAGCGACAAGTCGAGCTTTGTAGATGGTCACATTACCATCTGCGTCCGTCTTCTTCTTAAAGATCCATTTGTTTTCTATGGCTCGCCGCTCATCGGGCAAGTCAGTCAAAGTCCATACTTTGTTCTCATACATGGATTCTATCTCGGATTTCATGGCTTCTAGCCATTTGTCGGAATCCGGGCCCGCCATCGCTTCTTCATAGTTCGAAGGTTCACCGTTGTCTAACAACATGATTTCCAGGACAGGGTTG
>NW_025287932.1:0-1105 GCF_018294505.1 Triticum aestivum
GAAGGATATGCCCCCGAAATGTGTTTAAACACATTTTTCCTTTCCATTGTTCTGTTTAACCTGGTAATCACCTTTCCTTTCCTTTGGTTTGCTTAACCCTTCTTGTGATCTATATTATATAAGCAGTAGTAATCTTCTGCTTATGTAAAACACGTTAGTGTACAACCGTGCCAGTAAGACCCTGTTCCTACTGTGGATGACATTTCGGTAACCACCGACGGACGGGAACTTTGCCTATTGGCCCGCCTCGTTCAACGAGCAGGAAAATGGTTCTCTTCGTCCCTCGCCCTTGGTATCGATGTTGTTGCCGACATAACTGACAGGCTACCCTCTGACACGCCTTACTATCATGACCGTGCAAGATGTCGGCCCCCTTCCTACTTTCAACCACATGGTGGACCCATAACCCACAGTACCACAGGATCGAAACCTGACTCTCCTGTACACCCCCTGTTCCCAAAGTTATTCCTCCCGCGTGGACTCGTATGTAATTCATGGGCCACCTTCCGATGAGATCATCAATTCTGACATCGGATACAATAATTATTCTGTTGCTTGAAACCCCTTTCACCTTCTGACTAGGCACTGAACGATCGCCTGGCTGCCAAAAACTTCTTGTTGGACCTTCCAACTTTACTCTCGATGTGTTCTATTTATTCAACTCGAGAGGTACTCATATGCTCATTCATGGGTTAATCCCAGGTTATTACCCTTATAGCATTCTGTCGTTTCCGATCTACCCCGCGACCTATTCGTAAGTACGATGGAGTTTCCGAAGAAAGGATGCCGACTTCATCTTAATGACCTGAAGCAGAAAAATGAAGACATCAATGTATTGGATCAACCACTTCGAGAAGAGCAACTATGACCGAGAAGAATCGTTAGAATTTCGTAACCAGATCCCTTCCCCCCTTATAACCGCTCCTAAATCTCGGGACGAGATTTCTTGTAGTGGAGGAGAATTGTGACGCCCGGATAATTAGGCTACAGTAAAACTCTGCTAATGATGCCACGTCACCACTCTTACTGTTGTAAACCTCACGATGATTCAATCCCGTCTGAATTCATAAATTCAAAATCAAGGCAAATAATAAAAGTTTTCAAA
>NW_025287933.1:0-1105 GCF_018294505.1 Triticum aestivum
GCGCCTGCGCCGTCCGTGAGGGGGGCACACCCAGGAGAAGCATGCCGGGCGTTTGCAACCGCCACAACACTTCCAGACTTGTGAGAGGATTTGGCGGCATGTGCTAGCCCCCGGAGTCCGCGGCCACAGTCGTAGACACGCGAAGAGCAATCCGCGGAGAGGGAAGTGTTCAGATACTTCTCCACCACAAAAAACTATGAAAAATTACCATCAGTCCTATAGCACATGTGCCCACGTCGTGTAAAAAACTCATAATTTTATCGCGCTCCGAGTATTTAATAATATTCACACCGCATCATCGCCGCAGAACGTCCACTACTTTGTCATCGCCGTCCCTGAGGGGGGCCACACCCCGGAGACGCGTGCCGCCTCTTCGGACATGCCACCACACCGTACGATATGTATGAGGGCCCGGTGGGATGCTCCAGTGGCATTGCTACCCCCCGAGGGCCCTCGTCGCGCCTAACCCTGTAGCGTTTGGCCACGGGATCTAGCCCTTTGACTTTGCACGGACGGGCTTTGACCAGTGGAACTCTCCACCCGGTTGTGTTAGGTCAGACCATAGGAACACTTTGGAGCAACATCTGGGCCAAAGCCACAGCAAGACCCCATCCGTGTAGACACGACGCGTCCGTTTCCCTCTCCAGGTGCCGGCGGCTGCGCCGTCCGTGAGGGGGGCACACCCCGGAGACGCATGCCGGGCGTTTGCAACCGCCACAACACTTCCAGACTTGTGAGAGGATTTGGCGGCATGTGCTAGCCCCCGGAGTCCGCGGCCACAGTCGTAGACACGCGAAGAGCAATCCGCGGAGAGGGAAGTGTTCAGATACTTCTCCACCACAAAAAACTATGAAAAATTACCATCAGTCCTATATCACATGTGCCCACGTCGTGTAAAAAACTCATAATTTTATCGCGCTCCGAGTATTTAATAATATTCACACCGCATCATCGCCGCAGAACGTCTACTACTTTGTCATCGCCGTCCGTGAGGGGGGCCACACACCGGAGACGCGTGCCGCCTCTTCGGACATGCCACCACACCGTACGATATGTATGAGGGCCCGGTGGGATGCTCCAGTGGCATTGCTACCCCCCGAGGGCC
>NW_025287934.1:0-1105 GCF_018294505.1 Triticum aestivum
TCTTCTTGTTCCGGCTCTTCTTGTTCCTCCTCTGGGGTGATGTCGGATTCACTGTCACTGTCTACTTCAATGTTTTGGGGTGAAGTATAGCGGTTCTTGAAACGCTTTTTGGAAAGACGTGTCTCTTGGAAGAATTCTCCTTCATATGTGTCTGGGTTAATGTGAGGTTCATAATCCTCTTCCTTTGGGGGAGATAGTCTAGCACGTGGCGGCACTTCATAAACGACATCCCAACCTTTCAGATTTGGATTAGTTTGGCAGGCCCACGGTAGATAGAATACTTGGGTCGCCTGTTGAGCCGTAATATAGACATCAGGAACATCTAAATGGGTGCTTTGGTTGATTTCAACTAGCCCTATATGTTCATGAGTTCTTCTAGTCTCCTTCGGCTGAAACCAATAACATTTGAAGACTACGACATTCGGTGGGTTTTCACCATAGAATATAAGTTCATAAATTGCTTCAACTCTCCCATAATACTCGGTACCTCCTTCGCCGATAGCAGATACACAACAATTTGTAGACTTTCGGTCGGCCATAGATAGCTCTTTGCCATAGGTACGAAAGCGATACCCGTTGATGTCGTATTTGTCAAATGAACGGACCTTATAGTCAAAACCATTAGCGACTTGTCTCAATTCGGCGTCCATAGACTCTGAATTAGCCTACAAGTTTAATATGAAAGGATTGTTGCATTAGGCACAAATTAGCGAATGAAACCGGGATAGCCGCCTACAAATTAGCCTACAAGTCTAATAGAAATTACCGTTTGTTTGAACCAAGAGATGAAACCGGGATAGCCGCCACCTTGCTTTGCGAGAAGCTCATACTCTTCGACAGAATCCTTTTGGATCACCGCTCCATACGAGAATAAGGCGACGTATCGACTGTATGAAATATCCAGGAATAAGAGCAGTTCAAAGGAAATAGAAGTTGCGAAACTATGTACCGAGAACTTACTCGATGTACGGCCGCACTTCTATCAGGTTGTTGAAGATATACAACGAAATGGTCCGCCATTGTTTGTTATCCAAAGATACTGGATTTGAAACACTGGCTGGTGCGAGATTCCCTTTGAATAGGCTGAGGTTGGATCCACCCTTTT
>NW_025287935.1:0-1105 GCF_018294505.1 Triticum aestivum
CATAGTCAGGAAACCATGACTATCTGTTGATCAACGAGCTAGTCAACTAGAGGCTCACTAGGGACATGTCGGTGTCTGTTATTCACACATGTATTACGATTTCCGGATAACACAATTATAGCATGAATAAAGACAATTATCATGAACAAGGAAATATAATAATAATGCTTTTATTATTGCCTCTAGGGCATATTTCCAACAGTCTCCCACTTGCACTAGAGTCAATAATCTAGTTACATTGTGATGAATCGAACACCCATAGAATTCTGGTGTTGATCATGTTTTGCTCTAGGGAGAGGTTTAGTCAACAGATCTGCTATATTCAGGTCCGTATGTACTTTACAAATCTCTATGTCTCCATCTTGAACATTTTCACGAATGGAGTTGAAGCGACGCTTGATGTGCCTTGTCTTCTTGTGAAACCTGGGCTCCTTGGCAAGTGCAATAGCTCCAGTGTTGTCACAGAAGAGCTTGATCGGCCCCGACGCATTGGGTATGACTCCTAGGTCGGTGATGAACTCCTTCACCCATATTGCTTCATGTGCTGCCTCCGAGGCTGCCATGTACTCCGCTTCACATGTAGATCCTGCCACGACGCTTTGCTTGCAACTGCACCAGCTTACTGCCCCACCATTCAAAATATACACGTATCCGGTTTGTGACTTAGAGTCATCCAGATTTGTGTCGAAGCTAGCGTCGACGTAACCCTTTACGACGAGCTCTTCGTCACCTCCATAAACGAGAAACATTTCCTTAGTCCTTTTCAGGTACTTCAGGATATTCTTGACCGCTGTCCAGTGTTCCTTGCCGGGATTACTTTGGTACCTTCCTACCAAACTGACGGCAAGGTTAACATCAGGTCTGGTACACAGCATGGCATACATAATAGAACCTATGGCTGAGGCATAGGGGATGACGCTCATCTCTTCTATATCTTCTGCCGTGGTCGGACATTGAGCTGAGCTCAATTTCACACCTTGTAACACAGGCAAGAACCCCTTCTTGGATTGATCCATATTGAACTTCTTCAATATCTTATCAAGGTATGTGCTTTGTGAAAGACCTATGAGGCGTCTTGATCTATCTCTATAGATTTTGATGCCTA
>NW_025287936.1:0-1104 GCF_018294505.1 Triticum aestivum
CCACCTCTGAATATACTCTCTGAGAGTCTCATTGGTTTTCTGCACGCAGACTTGCAACTCTGTCAATCCCGCTGGTCGCTTGCAAGTCCCTTCGAACGTTCTGACGAACACTCGGGACAGATCTTCCCAAGTGTAAATACTGCTAGGAGGTAATTGGGTCAACCATGCCCTGGCAGAACCTTCCAACATGAGGGGCAAATGCTTCATGGCCACCTCGTCGTTCCCACCACCGATCTGAACTGCCACTCGGTAGTCTTCAAGCCAAGTTTCAGGCTTAGACTCACCAGTGAACTTGCTGACTCCTGTTGCCAGCCTGAAATTGGGGGGAATAACAGCGGCTCTGATAGCTCTGCTGAAACATTCGGGACCAGAAACATGTACTCGACTGCTCGTGGGCACTTCTCTGTCGAGTGCACCACGATGGGCTCTGTTCCGGTCGACCAACCCTTGCACGATAATGGATCGCGCGTCGAAGCCTGGCTCCCTGGGGTCAACTGGAACTCTACGCCCTGTACTGTACTGACGCCTATCATCTGGCTGCCGAGGAGCGTAAGACCCACCCCTCGGAGGGGAATAGGGCACTCGACGCCTATCATCTCGGTCGAGTCTGTCGCCATATTGATCTCGCCGATACTCACGCCCTTCGCGCCGCGGAGGCGATCTGGGGCTATGAGCCGACTGAACCGTATTCACAGTGACAGATCGACTGTGAATTCTGTTGCGCGACTGAGACACGGCTGAATTCTGATCTCCTGCTGCCCGGAGTAGATCCCTGATCTGCAGCAAACCTCTGCCAGCTTCTGACTGCGAAGGCTGAATGGACTCTGCTATACGGGTCGCAGCTGCTAAATTCTGAATTGGGGTTCGATATACCTGAGTCGGCGGGAAGAGTTGACGTCGACTGGTGTCGGGAACTCGTTGCCGCGCGCGCTCGTCGAGTGCTCGCTGAAGGTTCTCCAGTCGAGTGCGCTCGGCCAAATTGGCTAGACGCGCCTCCTCCAAGGCACGAGCCTCGGGGGTTTCTCCTGCGATGGGAACGCGCAGGGGATCCTCGTTCCTGCGGCGAAGCTCTTCTCTTTGCAAAGAGTCGAGTGGCTCGGGCTG
>NW_025287937.1:0-1104 GCF_018294505.1 Triticum aestivum
AGATGATGGCATGCGCAAGGGGAACAAGAACGGAGTTACAAGTGATGATTTCAGGACTTTGAAGCCACCATAATGGGTGCATGAAGCCTTGGACGAAATATACAAGATGCCACTTCATAAATTTCGTCCCGAGGCTATTTTAGGTGCTGCGTCACCTTATTATTGGGCCAGGCCCATGTAATTTCGAAATACATAAGTATAGGCTATTTTTAGAGTCCGTATGTGTGGGGAAACAAGAGATAGGGTTGATTTCGGACCCCTCCACCAAGGGCCACGAAATTCCCCCCCCCCCTCTTCCTCCATATATACAGCCCTTAGGGCATCGTTTAGACTTTGGGTTTTGTTTAGATTAAAAGTTCGCCATAGCTGCAACTTCGCGTACTTCATTTGTGTTCAACGACCAGACAAAGGCGTCACAGAACCCCACCTTGATCAATAAAGCTTTCATCGTATATTCGCAATATCCAGATTGCAATCTTAGTTTCTTGCTTGTTCTTCGTTTGCTCGCAGGAAACAGACCCTCGTGGTCAGGTTGATCGTGCTCCGGCGTGGTCAATAACCTCTCGGAGTTGGTTTAGCGATTGCTAAGGCGCGACGTCCTCGCACGTTCGTAGTCGGATCGTCAAAGTCGACTTCCACCAAAGCGATATCCATCATCTCATCGAAAGATGGGACACCTTTGCCTCTATCAAGTGGTATCAGATTTCCAGGTTGCTCGGTGAGATTTTACAGTTTTTCGTAGTTTAGATCGAGTCTGTTCTTCATACCTACAGTCCACGAAAAAGCCAAAAAAAATTAGGGTTAGTTCATCATATCCGAACCAATCTGAGCCTTTGCATAATCTTTTTAGGGTTTTGCTTTGTTGAATTTGCGGTTGCATCGTCGTGTCTAGTTGCTGGTCTTAGAGTCTAGTCTTTTAGAGTTTCGAGTTCTGGTCATAAGTTGTCACGCCGCCGCCGCACCATCATCATCGCCCCTACCATCTACCACCACCGCACCCAATCCGTGTCCATATACCACCACCGATCCATATCCATATACTACCACCGCTACCACCACCGCTGCCATATACCACCACCATATATCCACCACCAATCCGAGTTC
>NW_025287938.1:0-1104 GCF_018294505.1 Triticum aestivum
GAACGATACAAGTTCCCCGCTGAATTCGAAAACACAAGCCTCAAAGGGAATAAAGTGAACAATGCTGCCCTCACGAAGATGAGCAAGGCCCTGTCTACTTGGAAAAGCAATGTGAAGAGAATGATCGAGAAAGGTGAGAGTTATGAGAAGATCAAGGAGAAAAATCCTTCGATCACCGAAGATGACTACAACGACTTCAAGATCAATTGCTCGAGCACCGCAAGCTCCCAATCAAGTGAGTGGGGGAAACAAATGCGGGAGCTGAACATAGGGGAACACACACTCGGTCCCGGCGGTTACAGAGTGGCGGAGCCTATATGGGACAAGGAGGAGGCGGACCGTGCCGAGCAAGGCCTACCGCCCCTCTTCGATAAATACGGTGACAAGCAGACCAGGAACTTTGTCAGGGCCCGGTACAAGAAGGACCCGAAAACAAAGGAGCTTACCACGGATCCGAAGACCAGGCAGCTTGAGCTTGTTCTGGTAAGGAATACACTGAAGGAAATATGCCCTAGAGGCAATAATAAAGTTATTATTTATTTCCTTATATCATGATAAATGTTTATTATTCATGCTAGAATTGTATTAACCGGAAACATAATACATGTGTGAATACATAGACAAACAGAGTGTCACTAGTATGCCTCTACTTGACTAGCTCGTTAATCAAAGATGGTTATGTTTCCTGACCATGAACAATGAATTGTTATTTGATTAACGAGGTCACATCATTAGTAGAATGATCTGATTGACATGACCCATTCCATTAGCTTAGCACCCGATCGTTTAGTATGTTGCTATTGCTTTCTTCATGACTTATACATGTTCCTATGACTATGAGATTATGCAACTCCCGTTTACCGGAGGAAAACTTTGGGTACTACCAAACGTCACAACGTAACTGGGTGATTATAAAGGAGTACTACAGGTGTCTCCAATGGTCGATGTTGGGTTGGCGTATTTCGAGATTAGGATTTGTCACTCCGATTGTCGGAGAGGTATCTCTGGGCCCTCTCGGTAATACACATCACATAAGCCTTGCAAGCATTACAACTAATATGTTAGTTGTGAGATGATGTATTACGGAACGAGTAAAGAGACTTG
>NW_025287939.1:0-1104 GCF_018294505.1 Triticum aestivum
GTTTGGGGCTGTGAGCGAAACTCCGGCCGGATCTCCTCATGGATGGAACCCGAATAGGCGATAAACCTGGACTAGAGACTCGAGTGTTTAGGCAGGCCGTGGCCGACACCCACGTTGGGCTTCCGCTTGAAGGTTGCCGAGTACATGTCGTGTAAACGGCGGTAAGTGGTGAGAGCGTGTGTGAAGAAGTACACCCCTGCAGGGTTAATATGATCTATTCGAATAGCCGTGTCCGCGGAAAAGGACTTCTGGGTTGCTTATATCAGTTCATAGACAAGTGAAAGTGGATACTCTAAAATACGCAAGATAAGCGTGAGTGCTATGGATGGCGTTCTCGTAGGGAGACGAGAGCGGATCCATAGTGGTGTATTGATATGGTGAATATGTGGACTCGTGTGCGCCACCTCAAAAGAGTTACATTGCAGTCGTAGTTTAGGATAGCCACCGAGTCAAAGCTGGCTTGCTGCAGTTAAACCCCACCATCCCCTTTGTTGATAATGATGCATATGTAGTTAGTTCTGATGTAAGTCTTGCTGGGTACATTTGTACTCACGTTTGCCTATTTTATGTTTTTTGCAGAGAGACTTCAGTCTCACTATTAATTCCGCTTGGACTTCGACGTTTAGCTTGATACCTCAGCTACGATCTTGTGCCCTCGGCAGGATCTGATCGATAGTCAGGCTTCTCAGCCTTTTTCATTTATAGATGTCTGTACTCAGACATGATAGCTTCCGCTTGTGCTTTGACTTGTATGCTCTGATTGTTGGGTCATGAGACCCATGTTTGTAATGTCTCGCTCCTCGGAGCCTATTGAATAAACTACTTGAGTCGTAGAGTCATTTTGTGATACCATGTTGTATTGCACATATCGAGCATATTGTGTGTATGTTATTGAAATGCTTGGTATGTGTGGGATCTGACTATCTAGTTGTTTATCTTTAGTAGCCTCTCTTACCGGGAAATGTCTCCTAGTGTTTCCACCGAGCCATGGTAGCTTGCTACTGCTCCGGAACACTTAGGCTGGCCGGCATGTGTCCTTCTTCGTTCCTGTGTCTGTCCCTTCGGGGAAATGTCACGCGATGAATACCGGAGTCCTGTTAGCCC
>NW_025287940.1:0-1104 GCF_018294505.1 Triticum aestivum
AACCATCAGGCAAGCAACCAACCATTTGATCATATCGATACAATCCCATGTTCTCGCTCCTGCTCTCTTTTACTGCATTAAGACAACGCGTTTCAAACTGCTGTGTGCTACGGTAGTTGAACCCATTTCCTCTGCATGACCTGTCATTGCCACAGTAACTAGATGAAACCCACTAGCATGTGTAGGAGTTGATTGAGCCATATGTATGTGTTGTTCCTACCTTGCTATGCCTGCTATGCTTAGAGTCATGTCAGGTCTGGTTCATCTGGGTGATGGGCTAGAGTGAAATGATTATGTCGGTAATGGGAGTGGTGTGGTGAACACGATTTGGTAAAGGTATCGATGAGAGGCCATGTAGGAGTACATGGTGGGTTGTTTCATTGAAGCCGACCTTAAGCACTGAGATCTGTATGTGTGATTTAAGAATCAGCTACTACCATGCATTGGGCCCGAAACCAATGGACCCTCTCGGCTTCTTATTCACCCTAGTTCTCCGTCCAGGAGTTGCAACTAGTTTCTGGTGTTTGTAGCCTACTGGAGGTCGTGGACAGCGCTGACCGTAGGGGTGGGCTGTGATGCGGTAGGTACGTGGCCGGGTGTACCGAATACCCGTTAGGTATCTCGGAAACCCTGTTCACATCGTTCGGGGCCGTATGGGAAACCTCGGCCGGACTCCCTGCGGATGGAACCTGAATAGGCGATAAACCTGGACTGGAGGCTTAGGTGATTAGGTAGGTCGTGGCCGACACCCACGTTGGGCTTCCGCTTGAAGGTTGCCGAGTACATGTTGTGTAAGCGACGGTAAGTGGTGAGAGCGTGTATGAAGAAGTACACCCCTGCAGGGTTAACATGATCTATTCGAATAGCCGCGTCCGCGGTAAAGGACTACTTGGTTGCCTATACAGTTCATAGACAAGTAAATGGAAACTACTAAAAGCCTCAAGATAAGTGTGAGTGCCGAGGATGGCTCTTCCGTAGGAAGACGGAGGTGGATCCTCGGTAGTGTATTGAAGTGGTGAGTAGTGGACTCGTGTGCGCAAAACCATTTCAAGTTGGAGTATCGTAGGATAGTCTAGCCAAGAGTCAAAGCTGGCTTGCTGCAAT
>NW_025287941.1:0-1104 GCF_018294505.1 Triticum aestivum
GGGGCTAGGTCTGCTTCCGGCCGTGTACGCAACGTGTAGGTGTGCAATGGGCGATGGGCCCAGACCCCTGCGCGCATAGGGTTTAGAGCGGCGTGCTGACCTCTCTGTTGAGCCTAGGTGGGGCTGCGACGTGTTGATCTTCCGAGGCCGGGCATGACCCAGAAAAGTGTGTCCGGCCAAATGGGATCGAGCGTGTTGGGTTATGTGGTGCACCCCTGCAGGGAAGTTTATCTATTCGAATAGCCGTGTCCCTCGGTAAAAGGACGACCCGGAGTTGTACCTTGACCTTATGACAACTAGAACCGGATACTTAATAAAATACACCCTTCCAAGTGCCAGATACAACCCGGTGATCGCTCTCTAACAGGGCAACGAGGAGGGGATCGCCGGGTAGGATTATGCTATGCGATGCTACTTGGAGGACTTCAATCTACTCTCTTCTACATGCCGCAAGATGGAGATGGCCAGAAGCGTAGTCTTCGACAGGACTAGCTATCCCCCTCTTATTCTGGCATTCTGCAGTTCAGTCCACTGATATGGCCCTTTACACATATACCCATGCATATGTAGTGTAGCTCCTTGCTTGCGAGTACTTTGGATGAGTACTCACGGTTGCTTCTCTCCCTCTTTTCCCCCTTTCCTTTCTACCTGGTTGTCGCAACTAGATGCTGGAGTCCAGGAGCCAGACGCCACCGTCGACGACGACTCCTACGACACTGGAGGTGCCTACTACTACGTGCAGCCCACTAACGACGACCAGGAGTAGTTAGGAGGATCCCAGGCAGGAGGCCTGCGCCTCGTTCGATCTGTATCCCTGTTTGTGCTAGCCTTCTTAAGGCAAACTTGTTTAACTTATGTCTGTACTCAGATATTGTTGCTTCCGCTGACTCGTCTATGATCGAGCACTTGTATTCGAGCCCTCGAGGCCCCTGGCTTGTATTATGATGCTTGTATGACTTATTTATGTTTTAGAGTTGTGTTGTGATATCTTTCCGTGAGTCCCCTATCTTGATCGTACACGTTTGCGTGCATGATTAGTGTACGGTCAAATCGGGGGCGTCACACCACGTTCCGGGATGATGGCCCCAGGGCGTGTACTGATCG
>NW_025287942.1:0-1104 GCF_018294505.1 Triticum aestivum
GGTAACACCTCGTCGCAGCCTGGCAGCACCCGAACCAGTTGAACCCTAAACAAGTTGGGTGGCATCTGGGTACCGTGGAACAAGGGGTTGCCCGGTTGAACGATTTTGCCCTTGGCGACATCGACCAACTCGTTGTTCACGAAGTGCAGGAGAGTGCACGGAACGTCGGCGGCGCCCTGCGAAAACATGTAGGGCGTTAGGGATGCCCAGTCAAAGGCAAGGAGATGAAGTCCTCGGCCGAGAGAGGCTTAATTAGTTACCGTGATGATGGCGTCGAGCTCGGCTAATGTCGAGGCACCGCCAACGGCGGGCGTGCAGTTGACGGAGGGGCCGCTTGCTGCAGAGGTGCCGGCCGGCGTACACCCGGGTGCATTAAGCTCCCATGCCGGCGTCGGAGACACCAATGCCGGCTCCGCCGGAGACACCAATGGCCTCGCCATCGCGTTCTGCGAGTTGCTGGCCGTGAAGCTAGGAATCGGGGGCGGCCCCTGTTGGCCACCCGCAATCCACGCACTAATCCCCTGGATCAAGGTAGGCACAATGGCGGTGATCGTCGCTCCGAGTTGTTGTTGCACTTGCTCTTGGACAATCTCCGGAATCCGCGCCACCTGTGCCCTAAGTTCTTGAACCTCGCGCGCCTGGCTTTCCGAGCTGGTCTTTTTCTCCTTTCGCCCAGCAGTGTCATAGTATGACGACCATTTTGTTGACAAGCCTTTGCCGGCCACACGACCAGCTGACGTCGGCTTACTGAGCTTATCCTTGTTCTTCATTACATTCAACGCCCTATTTAGAGTGGTGTCCCAAGGGTTGCTCTTAGTCGACCCCGCGCTACTGCTTTCAGTCGCCTGCGGAAGGAATGTGAACCATTTAGAAATTTGGCTTCATTAATTAGAATGCAACCATATGGAGCTAATTACGAGGGGGTGTATTCCTTACCAGAACAAGCTCAAGCGCCCTGGTCTTCGGATCCGTGGTAAGCTCCTTTGTTTTCGGGTCCTTCTTGTACCGGGCCCTGACAAAGTTCCTGGTCTGCTTGTCACCGTATTTATCGAAGAGGGGCGGTAGGCCTTGCTCGGCACGGTCCGCCTCCTCCTTGTCCCATAT
>NW_025287943.1:0-1104 GCF_018294505.1 Triticum aestivum
GGTTGCAGCGTCTTCTGTAAAAATGTAGATTATAGCAACATGAGTACAAAGGTACTCAGCAAGACTTACATCAGATCCTACATACATGCATAGTATCAAGAAGGGTTGGTGGAGTTATTGCAGCAAGCCAGCTTTGACTCTTGGCTAGGCTATCCTACGATACTCCAACTTGAAATGGTTTTGCGCACACGAGTCCACTACTCACCACTTCAATACACTACCGAGGATCCACCTCCGTCTTCCTACGGAAGAGCCATCCTCGGCACTCACACTTATCTTGAGGCTTTTAGTAGTTTCCATTTACTTGTCTATGAACTGTATAGGCAACCAAGTAGTCCTTTACCGCGGACGCGGCTATTCGAATAGATTATGATAACCCTGCAGGGGTGTACTTCGTCATACATGTTTCCACCACTTAGCGTCTGCACACGACATGTGCTCGGCAGACTTCAAGCGAAAGCCGACGTGGGTGTAGACCACGACCTACCTAAACACTTAAGCCTCTAGTCTAGGTTTATCGCCTATTCAGGTTCCATCCGCAGGGAGTCCGGCCGAGGTTTCCCATACGGCCCCGAACGATGTGAACAGGGTTCCCGAGATACCTAACGGGTATTCGGTACACCCGGCCACGTACCTACCGCATCACAGCCCACCCCTACGGCCAGCGCTGTCCACGGCCTCCAGTAGGCTACAAACACCAGAAACTACTTGCAACTCCTGGACAGAGAGCTAGGGTGAATAAGAAGTCGAGCGGGGTCATATTTCAGGGCCCAATGTATGGTAGTAGCTGATTCTTAAATCACACATACAGATCTCAGTGCTTAAGGTCGGCTTCAATGAAACAACCCACCATGTACTCCTACATGGCCTCTCATCGATACCTTTACCAAATCGTGTTCACCACACCACTCTCATTACCAACATAATCATTCCACTCCAGCCCATCACCCCGATGAACCAGACCTGACACGACTCTAAGCATAGCAGGCATAGCAAGGTAGGAACAACACATACATATGGCTCAATCAACTCCTACACATGCTAGTGGGTTTCATCTAGTTACTGTGGCAATGACAGGTCATGCAGAGGAAATGGGTTCAACTA
>NW_025287944.1:0-1104 GCF_018294505.1 Triticum aestivum
CGGTAACGAGATTGAACTAGGTATTGGATACCGACGATCGAATCTCGGGCAAGTAACATACCGATGACAAAGGGAACAACGTATGTTGTTATGCGGTCTGACCGATAAAGATCTTCGTAGAATATGTAGGAGCCAATATGGGCATCCAGGTCCCGCTATTGGTTATTGACCGGAGACGTGTCTCGGTCATGTCTACATTGTTCTCGAACCCGTAGGGTCCGCACGCTTAAGGTTACGATGACAGTTATATTATGAGTTTATGCATTTTGATGTACCGAAGGTTGTTCGGAGTCCCGGATGTGATCACGGACATGACGAGGAGTCTCGAAATGGTCGAGACATAAAGATTGATATATTGGAAGTCTATGTTTGGACATCGGAAGTGTTCCGGGTGAAATCGGGATTTTACCGGGTTACCGGGAGGTTACCGGAACCCCCCGGGAGCCATATGGGCCATCATGGGCCTTAGTGGAAAGGTGAAAGGGGCAGCCCAAGGGGGCTGCGCGCCTCCCCCCTTCCCCTAGTCCTAGTAGGACTAGGAGAGGTGGCCGGCCACCCCTCTCCCTCTTTCCCCCTTGGGAATCCTAGTTGAAATAGGATTGGGGGGGGGGAGTCCTACTCCCGGTAGGAGTAGGACTCCTCCTGCGCCACCTCCTCCTGGCCGGCGCCTCCTCCCCCCTTGGCTCCTTTATATACGGAGGCAGGGGCACCTCTAAACACACAAGTTGACACAAGTTGATCCACGTGATCTATTCCTTAGCCGTGTGCGGTGCCCCCTGCCACCATATACCTCGATAATACTGTAGCGGAGTTTAGGCGAAGCCCTGCTGTTGTAGTTCATCAAGATCGTCACCACGCCGTCGTGCTGACGAAACTCTTCCCCGACACTTTGCTGGATCGGAGTCCGGGGATCGTCATCGGGCTGAACGTGTGCTCAAACTCGGAGGTGCCGTAGTTTCGGTGCTTGATCGGTTGGATCGTGAAGACGTACGACTACTTCCTCTACGTCGTGTCATCGCTTCCGCAGTCGGTCTGCGTTGGGTACGTAGACAACACTCTCCCCTCGTTGCTATGCATCACATGATCCTGTGTGCGCGTAGGAAA
>NW_025287946.1:0-1104 GCF_018294505.1 Triticum aestivum
ATGATTCACGCTCGACCTTTCGGTCTCCGTGTTCCGAGGCCATATCTGTTATATGCTAGGCTCGTCAAGTTTAACCTGAGTATTCCGCGTGTGCAACTGTTTTGCACCCGTTGTATTTGAACGTAGAGCCTATCACACCCGATCATCACGTGGTGTCTCAGCACGAAGAACTTTCGCAACGGTGCATACTCAGGGAGAACACTTATACTTTGATAATTTAGTGAAGGATCATCTTATAATGCTACCGTCAAACAAAGCAAGATAAGATGCATAAAGGATTAACATCACATGCAATCAATATAAGTGATATGATATGGCCATCATCATCTTGTGCTTGTGATCTCCATCTCCGAAGCACCGTGCTTGTGATCTCCATCTCCGAAGCACCGTCATGATCACCATCGTCACCGGCACGACACCTTGATCTCCATCGTAGCATCGTTGTCGTCTCGTCAATCTTATGCTTCTACGACTATCGCTACCGCTTAGTGATAAAGTAAAGCATTACATGGCGATTGCATTGCATACAATAAAACGACAACCATATGGCTCCTGCCAGTTGCCGATAACTCGGTTACAAAACATGATCATCTCATACAACACATTATATCACATCATGTCTTGACCATATCACATCACAACATGCCCTGCAAAAACAAGTTAGACGTCCTCTACTTTGTTGTTGCATGTTTTACGTGGCTGCTACGGGCTTAGCAAGAACCGTTCTTACCTACGCATCAAAACCACAACGATAGTTTGTCAAGTTGGTGCTGTTTTAACCATCGCAAGGACCGGGCGTAGCCACACTCGGTTCAACTAAAGTGAGAGAGACAGACACCCGCCAGTCACCTTTAAGCAACGAGTGCTCCGAACGGTGAAACCAGTCTCGCGTAAGCGTACGCGTAATGTCGGTCCGGGCCGCTTCATCTCACAATACCGCTGAACCAAAGTATGACATGCTGGTAAGCAGTATGACTTATATCGCCCACAACTCACTTGTGTTCTACTCGTGCATAGCATCAACGCATAAAACCAGGCTCGGATGCCACTGTTGGGGAACGTAGTAATTTCAAAAAAATTCCTACGCACACGCAAGATCATGGT
>NW_025287947.1:0-1104 GCF_018294505.1 Triticum aestivum
TATGGGAAACCTCGGCCGGACTCCCTACGGATGGAACCTGAATAGGCGATAAACCTGGACTAGAGGCTTAAGTGTTTAGGTAGGTCGTGGTCTACACCCACGTCGGCTTTCGCTTGAAGTCTGCCGAGCACATGTCGTGTGCAGACGCTAAGTGGTGGAAACATGTATGAAGAAGTACACCCCTGCAGGGTTATCATGATCTATTCGAATAGCCGCGTCCGCGGTAAAGGACTACTTGGTTGCCTATACAGTTCATAGACAAGTAAATGGAAACTACTAAAAGCCTCAAGATAAGTGTGAGTGCCGAGGATGGCTCTTCCGTAGGAAGACGGAGGTGGATCCTCGGTAGTGTATTGAAGTGGTGAGTAGTGGACTCGTGTGCGCAAAACCATTTCAAGTTGGAGTATTGTAGGATAGTCTAGCCAAGAGTCAAAGCTGGCTTGCTGCAATAACTCCACCAACCCCTCTTGATACTATGCATGTATGTAGGATCTGATGTAAGTCTTGCTGAGTACCTTTGTACTCATGTTGCTATAATCTACATTTTACAGAAGACGCTGCAACCCCTTCTGATGGGTTCTATGTAGACGTTGACATCAACGAGTAGGCTAAAGACCCAGGTGGTGACCCTGAGCTTGTGATGGACCATGTAGTATAGCTAGGCTTTCCAAGCCTCTTTTATTTTACTAGTTGTCTGTACTCAGACAAGTTACTTCCGCTGCTGGTTTGTATGACTGTATGACTTGAATGTTGGGTCGTGAGACCCGTATCCTTGTGTATGTTATGTATGGCTCCCTGAGCCTTAAATAAAGTACTTGTGTCATAGAGTCATGTTGTGATGCTTCGTTGTATTTGCACATATCGAGCATATTGTGTGTATGATTGAAATGCTTGGTATGTGTGGGATCTGACCATCTAGTTGTTTATCTTTAGTAGCCTCTCTTACCGGGAAATGTCTCCTAGTGTTACCGCTGAGCCATGGTAGCTTGCTACTGCTCTGGAACACTTAGGCTGGCCGACATGTGTCCTTCTTCGTTCCTGTGTCTGTCCCTTCGGGGAAATGTCACGCTTTGAGTACCGGAGTCCTGTTAGCCCGCTACAGCC
>NW_025287948.1:0-1104 GCF_018294505.1 Triticum aestivum
TGTCGCCAACATGGTTAACCAGAGGAACTTCAACTCCCACAAACCCAAGGGAAAAAAACAGTGTCCAACACAATAACGACTTTAAGAAGATGTAACATCCCAAAATTCTAAATTTTGGAATGTTATAATAAATAGATAGATTTGATTGATTCTTTGATTGATTGTGTGAAATTGAGTGAAATTCGAAACTTTTTGAAAGTTAAATGAGAGGGAATAAAAGGACTTTCCCAAACTTTCATTTTGCATTCGTGATATCCGTGAATTCAAATTCTTTTCACCACAAAACCCTGGAGAGAAGATGACATGACTTCTTCCATTTATTTAAATGACAAGGGGTGTTGAAAATATTTGAATTTCATTTGGAAAATATTTCCAACCCAGGAACTTTATGCAAGTCAATGATTTTCACGAGTGAAGATAAAATGACTTCTTCAAAACATATGAAATATGAGTTGGGAGTTTCAAAGAATTAAATTCAAAGTTCTTTTGAATTTATTTTCAATCCGGAGTTATTTGAGTTTTATTCAAATTATTTTTCTCCAAAAATTTAAATATATGGAAAATGTGGTAACATGATTCCCTACATCAGAAAATTAGAGAAAAATAAATTTGAATTAATTTTGGTATTTTTAATATGATTTTATTGGATTTTATTAGACCAGTAGCACTCTTTGATTTTGTGTGGATTTTATTTGGCATTATAAAAATGTCCATGTTGTAGAAAATCTTTTTCTGCAAATTTTGGTATATTATATGCCCATAGTATGTTTCTATTTTGTGTAGTTTATTTTATTTTTTTGCTGTCTGCAAAATGTTTTTTTTTACTTTCTCTCCACCCACTGGGCCGGCCCAGCCGAAGCCAGGACAAGGCCCAGCTCCGCGCCGCCTCGCCCGTCGTCCTCGACCGGAACTCCTCTCGGAGTCCGGCGCCGCCCCGCCACCTTCCGCCCCCTTCCCCACGCCACCGCCCTCCCCTGCCCCTTTAAAAGGCCAGCCCCGACCCCGCCGCCCTCTCTCTCTGCTTGCGCTGCCGCCCATCGCCAGATCCGCCGTCGCCGCTGTTTCCAACCGCCGCATCCGCTGTTCTGCGCCACCGCCTCGCCG
>NW_025287949.1:0-1104 GCF_018294505.1 Triticum aestivum
TTACGTCCTGGAAGCACCGCTGGGTGCCAGGCCTGCTGCTGGAGCAACGCCAGATGTTATGAACGTCTGGCAGAGCAAAGCTGATGACTACTCGATAGTTCAGTGTGCCATGCTTTACGGCTTAGAATCGGGACTTCAACGACGTTTTGAACGTCATGGAGCATATGAGATGTTCCAGGAGTTGAAGTTAATATTTCAAGCAAATGCCCGGATTGAGAGATATGAAGTCTCCAATAAGTTCTATAGCTGCAAGATGGAGGAGAACAGTTCTGTCAGTGAGCATATACTCAAAATGTCTGGGTATAATAATCACTTGATTCAATTGGGAGTTAATCTTCCGGATGATTGCGTCATTGACAGAATTCTCCAATCACTGCCACCAAGCTACAAGAGCTTCGTGATGAACTATAATATGCAAGGGATGAACAAGACTATTCCCGAGCTCTTCGCAATGCTGAAAGCTGCGGAGGTAGAAATCAAGAAGGGGCATCAAGTGTTGATGGTTAACAAGACCACTAGTTTCAAGAAAAAGGGCAAAGGGAAGAAAAAGGGGAACTTCAAAAAGAACGGCAAGCAAGTTGTTGCTCAAGAGAAGAAACCCAAGTCTAGACCTAAGCCTGAAACTGAGTGCTTCTACTGCAAGCAGACTGGTCACTGGAAGCGAAACTGCCCCAAGTATTTGGCGGATAAGAAGGATGGCAAGGTGAACAAAGGTATATGTGATATACATGTTATTGATGTGTACCTTACTAGAGCTCGCAGTAGCACCTGGGTATTTGATACTGGTTCTGTTGCTAATATTTGCAACTCGAAACAGGGACTACAGAATAAGCGGGCACTAGCAAAGGACGAGGTGACGATGCGCGTGGGAAACGGTTCCAAAGTCGATGTGATCGCAGTCGGCACGCTACCTCTACATCTACCTTCGGGATTAATATTAGACCTAAATAATTGTTATTTGGTGCCAGCGTTGAGCATGAACATTATATCTGGATCTTGTTTAATGCGAGACGGTTATTCATTTAAATCAGAGAATAATGGTTGTTCTATTTATATGAGTAATATCTTTTATGGTCATGCACCCTTGAAGAGTGGTCTATTCTT
>NW_025287950.1:0-1104 GCF_018294505.1 Triticum aestivum
GGGGGTAGCAATGCCACCGGAGCGTCGTACCGGGCCCTCATACATGCGGGGTGGTGTTGTGGCATGTCCGAAGAGGCGGCACGCGTCTCCGGGTTGTGGCTCCCCTCACGGACGGCAATGAAACGGTAGTAGACGTTCTGCGGTAACGATGCAGCGTGAATATTATTAAATACTTGGAGCGCGATAAAATCATGAGTTTTTTACACAACGTGGGCACATGTGCTATAGGACTGATGGTAATTTTTCATAATTTTTTGTGATGGAGAAGTATCTGAACACTTCCCTCTACGCGGATTGCTCTTCGCACGTCTACGACTGTGGCCGGCGACCTCCGGGGGCTAGCATACCGTCAAATCTTGCGTAGGCGGCCTCTCACAAATCTGGAAGTGTTGAGGCGGTTGCAAACGCCCAGCACGCGTCTCCGGGGTGTGCCCCCCTTCACGGCCGCCGCCGCCGCCGGCACCTGGAGGGGGGAAACGGACGCGTCGGGTCTACACGGAGTGGATGTAGCTGTGGGTTTGGCCCGGATGTTGCTCCAAAGTGTTCCTTTGGGCCGACCTAACACAACCGGGTGGAGAGGTCCACTGGTCAAAGCCCGTCCGTGCAAAGTCAAAGGGCTAGATCCCGTGGTCAAACGCTACAGGGTTAGCCGGGACGGGGGCCCGGGGGGTAGCAATGCCACCGGAGCATCGTACCGGGCCCTCATACATGCGGGGTGGTGTTGTGGCATGTCCGAAGAGGCGGCACGCGTCTCCGGGTTGTGGCTCCCCTCACGGACGGCAATGAAACGGTAGTAGACGTTCTGCGGTAACGATGCAGCGTGAATATTATTAAATACTTGGAGCGCGATAAAATCATGAGTTTTTTACACAACGTGGGCACATGTGCTATAGGACTGATGGTAATTTTTCATAATTTTTTGTGATGGAGAAGTATCTGAACACTTCCCTCTACGCGGATTGCTCTTCGCACGTCTACGACTGTGGCCGGCGACCTCCGGGGGCTAGCATACCGTCAAATCTTGCGTAGGTGGCCTCTCACAAATCTGGAAGTGTTGAGGCGGTTGCAAACGCCCAGCACGCGTCTTCGGGGTGTGCCCCCCCC
>NW_025287951.1:0-1104 GCF_018294505.1 Triticum aestivum
GGAATGTTTGATGCAAACATTAGTGTGAAAGCATGGATAAAAGGAAAGGTTGTTTTCTTCGGTCATAGTGTTGTGAAACAATAGTAGAAGAGGAGACCTTCACATATATACAATAAGCGATGGTAAACCGCTCTTGACTATACAGACAACAATAAAATCTAAAGATCGTAAACTACATCATAGACTACTTTTCACCATAGAGGCAGCAAGGGAGGACTAAAGTCTATACATATCTTGCTGGGAGTAGTCCAAAATGGGAAAGATGCTGGTCTGATAGATATGAAACAAAAGGTGGTTGTTGCGGTAACCGATGAAGCACGCTATCCAGGATACATTCAGCAAAGTTTACCAGAAACTGTTGCTGGTTGCTTCAAGGCGCTGCTCAAACTTCATAGCAATGTAGCGTAGCCTTTGCGTCAGTCCTTCGATGCTTGCAAGAGCTGTTTTCATAACTCCGTTGGTGTTGTCCTGACCTTTCAGGTGGCAAGCAGCTGTTGTGTTTTCTATCTGGGTAGAATATGAGTTCATGTACCTGACAGCGTAGTAGCATGTTTTGCGCAGCTTCTTGATTGTCTCATTCGATGAAGTCAACCATTTGACCAGATGCGTCACTTGATTTTCTAGCCTCTTGACATGGGTGTAGTGGTAGCCTCTCATTTCTTTGCCATATGCATTCTCCATGAATCTAATAGCCTCCATAGCAGCACTGACTTCTGCATCTTCATAGCTATCTAAGATTGCACCTGGTATAGAACTCGGGACAAGTGAACCATCTAGCAATTCCAAAGTAGAAATGAAAGTCACTGTCACACGATTCTTTCCGCCTGGGTATATTTTGTGCTGGTAAGTTGCAGGGGGCAGCTTTAGAGCTTGCAGCATGAGGCCAAAGATGTGAGCATAAGGAATCACTATCAGGTAGTCATTATCCTGTAGGGACAAAGCGAGGGTAAATTTTCTTTCTCACAAAATAATAGCTGAACCAATAGATGAGAAGTGCTAAAAGCTGCTAGCCTAATTAACCTAATAGCGGAACATTAAGCCCTCAATTTAGCAAATAATTGAAGATTTACCGCAACCATATAGATCTAATAGCAGCAGTCTTAA
>NW_025287952.1:0-1104 GCF_018294505.1 Triticum aestivum
CACGGGAGCGTCGCGTCGGCCCCTCATACATGTGGGGTGGTGTTGTGGCATTTTCGAAGAGGCGGCACGTGTCTCCGGGATGTGGCCCCCCTCACGAACGGCGGCGCCGCCGACACCTGGAGAGGGGAAACGGACGCGTCGGGTCTACACGGAGGGGATGTAGTTGTGGGTTTGGCCCGGATGTTGCTCCCAGGTGTCCCTCTGTGCTGACCTGACACAACCGGGTGGAGAGGTCCACTGGTTAAAGCCCTTCCGTGGAAAGTCAAAGGGCTAGATCTCGTGGTCAACCGCTCCAGGGTTAGGCGGGACGGGGGCCCTGAGAGGTAGCAATGCCACCGGAGCATCGCACGGCCCCTCATACATGCGGGGTGGTGTTGTGGCATGTCCGAAGAGGCGTTGCGCGTCTCTGGGGTGTGGCCCCCTCACGGATGGCGATGACACAGCAGTAGACGTTCTGCAATAACGGTGCGGCGTGAATATTATTAAATACTCGGATCACGATAAAATCATGAGTTTTTTACACGACGTGGTCACATGTGCTATAGGAGCGATGGTAATTTTTCATAATTTTTGATGGTCGAGAAGTATGCGAACACTTCCCTCTATGCGGATTGCCCTTCGCATGTCTACAACTGTGGCCGGCGGCCTCCGTGGGCTAGCATGCCGCCAATCTTGCGTGCGCGGCTTCTCACAAGTCTGAGAGTGTTGTGGCAGTTGTGAACGCCCGGCACGCGTCCCTGGGCCATGGCCCCCCTCACGGACGGAGCCGCCGCCAGCACCTGGAGAGGGGCAACGGACGCGTCGGGTCTACACGGAGGGGATGTAGCTGTGGGTTTGGCCCGGATGTTCCTCCCAGGTGTCCCTCTATGCTGACCTGATACAACCAGGTGGAGAGGTCCAGTGTTCGAAGCCCGTCCGTGGAAAGTCAAAGGGCTAAATCTAGTGGTCAACCGCTCCAAGGTTAGGCGGGACGGGGCCCGGGGGGGTAGCAATGCCGCCGGAGCGTCGCATCGGCCCCTCATACATGTGGGGTGGTGTTGTGGCATGTCCGAAGAGGCGGCACGCGTCTCCGGGATGTGGCCCCCCTCATGGACGGCGCCGCCG
>NW_025287953.1:0-1104 GCF_018294505.1 Triticum aestivum
AACATTACCAAACAATATGCAACAATATGATGCATGCATGAAACATGGCAATATGAGTGTGTTGGGCTAATGCAACTAAAAACCAGAAGGGTTTGAGCAAATTTGAATCAAAGATTCAAATTTCAAATTCAAATATGGCCTTTTAAAGTGCTTTTCCTTGTTCTGATTAAAACATCAATTTAACTTGTTTGATCATGCATGAAAATAGTACAGATGGATAGATTGGATTTTTCTGATCATTTTTCATATATAATTTGTCCAATTTGGAGTTACAGAATAAAAGTTATGAATTTTGGAAGTTTAATTAATATTCTGGAATTTCCTGATTTAATTTAAATCCAGAAAATCAATTACTGCGTCAGCCTGACGTCAGTGTGACGTCAGCAGGTCAACTGCGGCTGGCTGAAGTCAAACCTGACGTGTGGGGGCCACACGTCAGTGACAGGGGGGGGTTAAACAGATTTAAATTAATTCTAATTACTAATTAGTGGCGCTGGGGCCCACTGTCAGTGTCAGGGGGGGTTGACTAACAGTAGTTAGCGCTAACCTAACCATCTGGCCGACAGGGCCCACGCGTCAGTGACCCTGGGGGTCAAACCCCAGGTCGGTCAAGTCAAACCCCACCGGCGACATGACGCCGGCGAGATCCGTGACGGCGGCGAGAGTGCTTTTTGCCATTCCGGCGACCAAATGGACGGCGGAAGGCATCTACGTGTTGCTGAGGTTGAGCCGCGTCTATTGGTGGTGGTGGTTGGGCTCGGGGTGGCCGGAGTTGACGGCGGCGAGCTCGGCTGCGGCGGCCGGAGTTCGGGTGCGGTCGGGATCAGTGTTGCAGGGGGTTTGGGGAGGCGTTGGTGCGTTCTACGTGCTCCTGGTGATGTGTGGAGCACGATGGTGTGCTCGGTTGGGCGCTACGGCGACCGTGGCCACGACGGCGACATCGCCGGCGGCGTGGAGCTCTCGGTCGAGGTGGAGCTAGGGCCTAGAGGTCGGGAGAGACCAGGGAAGAAGGGGGAAACGCTCCGGGGGCTCACCGCGGTTGCAGTGGGCGTCGAAGCGGGCTCGGGGACGCGCCGGAGACGACGAATTTGACGGCGACGGTGG
>NW_025287954.1:0-1104 GCF_018294505.1 Triticum aestivum
GAAGTCCACACGGAACTACTAGCGAGACTGACGTCTCTCTGCAAAACATAAAATAAGCAAACGTGAGTACAAATGTACCCAGCAAGACTTACATCAGGACTATCTATATATGCATCGGTATCAACAAAGGGGGTGGTGGAGTTTAACTGCAGCAAGCCAGCTTTGACTCGGTAGCTATCCTGAACTATGACTGCAAGTAACTCTTTGAGGTGGCGCACACGAGTCCACATATTCACCATATCAATACACCACTATGGATCCGCTCCCGTCTCCCTACGAGAACGCCATCCATAGCACTCACGCTTATCTTGCGCATTTTAGAGTATCCACTTTCACTTGTCTATGAACTGTTATAGGCAACCCAGAAGTCCTTTACCGCGGACACGGCTATTCGAATAGATCATATTAACCCTGCAGGGGTGTACTTCGTCACACACGCTCTCGCCACTTACCACCATGTACACATCGCGTACCTCGGCAACCTTCAAGCGGAAGCCTGGCGAGGGAGTCGGCCACGACCTGACTAACCACACAAGTCTCCCGTCCAGGTTTATCGCCTATTCGGGTTCCATCCGCAAGGAGATCCGGCCGGGGTGTCGCTCACGGCCCCAAACGATGTGTGCAGGGTTCCCGAGCCCACCATCCGGGTGCCACTCGGTACACCAGGCCACGTGTGCCTAGTCTGTCCCAAGCCCACCTGTACCGGGTGCCACTTGGTAGACTACTAACACTACCTACAAACACCAGAAACTAGTTGCAACTCCTGGACAGAGATCGAGGCGGTTAATAAGCCGAGAGGGGTCGAGTTACCGGAGCCCAATGTGTGGTAGTAACTGTTCATGGATCACAAACACAGAACTCAGTTCCTGAGGACGGTTTCAATGAGACAACCCACCATGTACTCCTACATGGCCTCTCACCGCTACCTTTACCAAATCGTGTTCACACACTTAGCTCTCACACAGTAGGACATGTTCACAACTTTCCAATTCATTCCCGATGAATCAGACCTGACACAACTCTAAGCAATAGCAGGCACGACAACAAGCATGAATGAGTAGGCACATCAGGGCTCAAACAACTCCTACTCATGCTAGTGGGTTT
>NW_025287955.1:0-1104 GCF_018294505.1 Triticum aestivum
AAGGGTGCATGACCATAAAAGATATTACTCATATAAATAGAACAACCATTATTCTCTGATTTAAATGAATAACCGTCTCGCATTAAACAAGATCCATATATAATGTTCATGCTCAACGCTGGCACCAAATAACAATTATTTAGGTCTAATATTAATCCCGAAGGTAGATGTAGAGGTAGCGTGCCGACTGCGATCACATCGACTTTGGAACCGTTTCCCACGCGCATCGTCACCTCGTCCTTTGCTAGTGCCCGCTTATTCTGTAGTCCCTGTTTCGAGTTGCAAATATTAGCAACAGAACCAGTATCAAATACCCAGGTGCTACTGCGAGCTCTAGTAAGGTACACATCAATAACATGTATATCACATATACCTTTGTTCACCTTGCCATCCTTCTTATCCGCCAAATACTTGGGGCAGTTCCGCTTCCAGTGACCAGTCTGCTTGCAGTAGAAGCACTCAGTTTCAGGCTTAGGTCTAGACTTGGGTTTCTTCTCTTGAGCAGCAACTTGCTTGCCGTTCTTTTGAAGTTCCCCTTTTTCTTCCCTTTGCCCTTTTTCTTGAAACTAGTGGTCTTGTTAACCATCAACACTTGATGCTCCTTCTTGATTTCTACCTCCGCAGTTTTCAGCATTGCGAAGAGCTCGGGAATAGTCTTGTTCATCCCTTGCATATTATAGTTCATCACGAAGCTCTTGTAGCTTGGTGGCAGTGATTGGAGAATTCTGTCAATGACGCAATCATCCGGAAGATTAACTCCCAATTGAATCAAGTGATTATTATACCCAGACATTTTGAGTATATGCTCACTGACAGAACTGTTCTCCTCCATCTTGCAGCTATAGAACTTATTGGAGACTTCATATCTCTCAATCCGGGCATTTGCTTGAAATATTAACTTCAACTCCTGGAACATCTCATATGCTCCATGACGTTCAAAACGTCGTTGAAGTCCCGATTCTAAGCCGTAAAGCATGGCACACTGAACTATCGAGTAGTCATCAGCTTTGCTCTGCCAGACGTTCATAACATCTGGCGTTGCTCCAGCAGCAGGCCTGGCACCCAGCGGTGCTTCCAGGACGTAATTCTTCTGTGCAGCAATGA
>NW_025287956.1:0-1104 GCF_018294505.1 Triticum aestivum
TCTATTGATCAACGAGCTAGTCAACTAGAGGCTTACTAGGGACATGGTGTTGTCTATGTATCCACACATGTATCTGAGTTTCCTATCAATACAATTCTAGCATGGATAATAAACGATTATCATGAACAAGGAAATATAATAATAACCAATTTATTATTGCCTCTAGGGCATATTTCCAACAGTCTCCCACTTGCACTAGAGTCAATAATCTAGTTCACATCACCATGTGATTAACACTGACAGGTCACATCACCATGTGACCAACATCCAAAGAGTTTACTAGAGTCAACAATCTAGTTCACATCACTATGTGATTAACACTCAATGAGTTCTGGTTTGATCATGTTATGCTTGTGAGAGAGGTTATTAGTCAACGGGTCTGAACCTTTCAGATCCGTGTGTGCTTTACGAATATCTATGTCATCTTGTGGATGCTACCACGCGCTATTTGGAGCCATTTCAAATAATTGCTCTACAATACGAATCCGGTTTACTACTCAGAGTCATCCGGATTAGTGTCAAAGTTCGCATCGACGTAACCCTTTACGACGAACTCCCTTGCACCTCCATAATCGAGAAAATTCCTTAGTCCACTAGGTACTAAGGATAAGTTCGACCGCTGTCATGTGATCCATTCCCGGATCACTATTGTACCCCTTGACCAACTCATGGCAAGGCACACTCCATGTGCGGTACAAAGCATAGCATACTGTAGAGCCTATGTCTGAATCATAGGGGACGACCTTCGTCCTTTCTCTCTCTTCTGCTGTGGTCAGGTCTTGAGTCTTACTCAATACTCACACCTTGTAACACAGCCAAGAACTCCTTCTTTGCTGATCTATTTTGAACTCTTTCAAAAACATGTCAAGGTGTGCGTTCTTTGAAAGTATCATCGGGCGTCTTGATCTATCTCTATAGATCTTGATGCCCAATATGTAAGCAGCTTTTATCCAGGTCTTCCTTTGAAAAACTCCTTTCAAACAACCCTTTATGCTTTCCAGAAATTTTACATCATTTCGGATCAAC
Source organism: Triticum aestivum (assembly GCF_018294505.1). NCBI lineage: Eukaryota > Viridiplantae > Streptophyta > Magnoliopsida > Poales > Poaceae > Triticum > Triticum aestivum. Next base: position 1,027 of record NW_025287956.1, read on the forward strand.
AATATGTCATTCACATATACTTATCAGAAATGTTGTAGCGCTCCCACTCACTTTATTGTAAATACAAGTTTCTAACAA
>NW_025287957.1:0-1104 GCF_018294505.1 Triticum aestivum
TAGAAACTGAACAACGATTTACATGTTTACAATATCCTGAGGAGAGACGAGTTGCTGCTGCTGTTTGTGCTTTCACTAGTTTTGCATGTGTATGGTGGTCTGAACATTGTAGATTATATCCTATTCCAACTACTTGGGCTGCTTTGAAAACTGCTATGCGTACGCGTTGGGTTCCACCATATTATCAACGTGAATTGCTTCAAAAATTGCAGCGTTTACGACAAGGAAAAAATTCTGTAGAAGAATATTATCAGGAATTACAAACTGGCATGATTAGATGTGGTATTGTTGAGGAGAATGAAGCTATGCTTGCACGTTTTCTGGGTGGATTAAATAGAGAGATTCAGACCATTCTAGACTATAAGGAGTATACTAATATCACTCGTTTATTCCATCTTGCTTGTAAAGCTGAACGTGAAGTGCAGGATCGACAAGCATTGGGGCGAACTAACTTTTCTGCAGGCCGACCTTCATCATGGACACCACGTGCATCTTCTACTTCAACTGCACCAGCACCTCCATCAGGTGCCACCTCCAGCCGTGATACAAGAAAACAGGCACAGCCACCATTATCTGCCAAGAGCGCACCTGCGGGGCCTACACAGCGTTCTTCTTCTTCCATGGCATCAACAGGGCACACAAGTGATATTATTTGTCGTCGTTGTAAGGGAGGAGGTCATTATGCGAGAGAATGCAAATCTCCGCGTGTGATGATTGCTACCGCAGATGGTGGATATGAGTCCGCTAGTGACTATGATGAGGAGACTTTGGCTCTTATTACACGTGAAGAACATGGTGGAGATGATTCTGATAATGAGACGCAATACATGGCTCCTGAAGACGCTGACAGGTATGAATGTTTAGTTGCTCAACGTGTTTTGAGTGTGCAGATCACACAAGCTGAGCAAAATCAGAGGCACAATTTGTTCCATACCAAGGGAGTTGTGAAGGAACGTTCTGTGCGCGTCATCATAGACGGAGGGAGCTGCAACAACTTGGCTAGCATGGAGATGGTGGAGAAGCTTTCTCTCACCACAAGACCACATCCACATCCTTACTACATCCAATGGTTCAACAACAGCGGCAAGGTTAAGGTAACACGTA
>NW_025287958.1:0-1104 GCF_018294505.1 Triticum aestivum
GCTGCTTTGAGGTTATCACGAATGACTTTGCACATTTCTTCTGCTTCTGTGATTAAGTCATTACCCAGCAGCTGACGTTCACCGGTTTCAGACCAGTTGAGAGGGGTACGGCACTTCCTGCCATACAGAATTTCAAAGGGGGCCTTGCCCGAACTTGCTTGAAAGCTGTTGTTGTACGAGAATTCAGCATAAGGAAGACAATCCTCCCACTTCATGCCGAAGGAGATCACACAAGCCCTGAGCATATCTTCAAGAATTTGGTTGACACGCTCGACTTGACCGCTTGTTTGAGGATGGAAAGCTGTGCTGAAGCGGATGTTGGTGCCCATGGCTTTCTGAAAAGAATCCCAAAACTTGGAGGTAAAGATGCTGCCACGGTCTGAAGATATCACTTGAGGAATACCGTGCAGAGAGACAATGCGAGAGGTATAGAGTTCCGCCAATTGAGCTGCAGTGATCGACTCTTTGATAGGCAGAAAATGAGCCACTTTGGTGAGCTTGTCGATGACAACGAAGATAGCATCATTGCCACGCTTGGACTTTGGAAACCCAGTCACGAAGTCCATTTCAATATGGTCAAACTTCCATTCTGGAATGGCAAGAGGTTGGAGGAGACCAGCTGGCCTTTGGTGTTCTGTCTTCACTCTTCTGCAGACATCACATTCATTCACGAATTGAGCGATCTCGCGCTTCATTCGAGTCCACCAATAAGCTTGCTTGAGGTCCTGATACATCTTCGTACTACCAGGGTGGATGGAGAGGAGAGAGTTGTGAGCCTCATTCATGATCACCTTACGGAGTTCACCTTTGGGCACAACAATTCGATCCTCGAAGAAGAGAGTGTCCTTGTCATCAAGTCGGAAGCACTTGTACTTGGACTGACTCTTTGCAATACCAATCTTCACCTTCTTCACCATAGCATCAAGAAGTTGGGCTTGGCGAATCTGGTCTTCTAAGGTAGGAGAGACTTGAAGGTTGGCGAGGAAACCTTGAGGAACAACTTGCAGATTAAGTTTGCGGAAAGCTTCACAAAGCTCGGGTTGATAAGGCTTGAGAATCAGACTGTTGCAATATGCTTTTCTGCTCAAAGCGTCAGCAATCACA
>NW_025287959.1:0-1104 GCF_018294505.1 Triticum aestivum
CGGAAGAACTCCATTCTTCTTGGTCTATGGAGCCGAAGCAGTCTTGCCAAGTGATCTTCTCCACAATGCTCCTCGAGTCGAAACCTACAACGAAGCAGAAGCTGAACAAGCGCGGCAGGACGCAGTCGACCTTTTAGAGGAAGAAAGGGAGATGGCTCTGATCCGGTCGACCATCTACCAACAAGATCTGCGCCGTTTCCACGCTCGAAATGTGAGAGGTCGAGCCTTCCAGGAAGGGGATCTGGTTCTCCGAGTGGATCAGCACAAACCACATAAGCTTGCTCCTTCTTGGGAAGGCCCTTTCATCGTCACCAAGGTTCTCCACAACGGGGCATACCGTCTTTACAACGTCGAGCATAATATCGATGAGCCCCGAGCTTGGAACGCGGAGCTACTCCGCCCGTTTTACACTTAAGTTGTATCACTCGGATGAGTTGCAACAAAGAACGTCTATAATTCATGGGTTTAGAAATAATTGTGTCAGCACTTTTTCTTTTTGTCCACATAAAAACTCCCCCTCAGTGGGTGGCTTAGCTGCGAATCCGTTTCGCCTAAGTTTGGAAAAATCCTGTCGAGTGGTGAGCCAGATTCTCACTCGGAGGCTTAGCTGCGAATCCGTTTCGCCTAAGTTATGAAAATCCTACCGAGTGGTGAGCAATCCTCTCACTCGGAGGCTTAGCTGCGAATCCGTTTCGCCTAAGTTATGAAAATCCTACCGAGTGGTAAGCCAGCCTTCCACTCGGAGGCTTAGCTGCAGCCTCGTGCTCGCCTAAGTTATAAAAATCCTACCGAGTGGTGAGCAATCCTCTCACTCGGGGGCTTAGCTGCAGTCCAAGCACTCGCCTAAGTTTATCAAAATCCTACCGAGTGGTAAGCCAGCCTTCCACTCGGAGGCTTAGCTGCAGCCTCGTGCTCGCCTAAGTTATAAAAATCCTACCGAGTGGTGAGCAATCCTCTCACTCGGGGGCTTAGCTGCAGTCCAAGCACTCGCCTAAGTTTATCAAAATCCTACCGAGTGGTAAGCCAGCCTTCCACTCGGAGGCTTAGCTGCAGCCTCGTGCTCGCCTAAGTTATAAAAATCCTACCGAGTGGTGAGCAATCCTC
>NW_025287960.1:0-1104 GCF_018294505.1 Triticum aestivum
CGGGACCCCAAAACACTGAGTAATACTCCAAGAGACGGGCCAGAATCGGCCAAAACTGCGAGTGTTGATGACCGACACTTAACGCACCTTGGGGTTCAACAACTATGGAAATCGCTTTGGGACCCCAAAACGGTGAGTAATAGTCCAAGAATCGGGCCAGAATCGCCCAAAACTACGAGTGTTGATGACCGACACGTAAGCACACCTTGGGGTTCAATAACCATGGAAATCGCTTTGGGACCCCAAAATGGTGAGTAATAGTCCACAAAACGGGCCGGAATCGGCCAAAATTGCGAGTGTTGACGACGGACACGTAAACGCACCGCGGGGATCGTCAATCGTGGAAATAGCTCTGGGACCCCAAAATGGTGAGTAATAGTCCATGAAAGAGCCCAGAATCAAACGAAATTAGGATTGCTGGTGAACAACACGTAAGCACACCCCGGGGTGCGTCAATCATTGAAATCGCTCCGAGACACCAAAACAATGAGTAATAGTCCATGAAACGGGGCAGAGTCGGCCAGAACTGCGAGTGTCGATGACCAACACATAAATGCACCCCAGGGATCGTCAATCGTGGAAATCGCTCTAGGACCCCAAAACGGTGAGTAATAGTCCATGAAAAGAACCAGAATTGGCCAAAATTGTGAGTGTTGATAACCGACACGTAAATGCACCCCGGGGTTCGTCCGTTGTGGAAATCACTCCGGGGCCCCAAAACTGAGTAATAGTCCATGAAACGGGCCAGAATCGGCCAAAACTATGAGTGTTGATGACCGACACGCAAACGCACCCCAGGGTTCGTCAATCGTGGTAATAGCTCTTGGACCCCAAAAGGGTGAGTAATAGTCCAAGAGACGGGCCAGAATCGGCCCAAACTGCGATTGCTGATGACCGACACGTAAGCACACCTTAGGGTTCAACAACCATGGAAATCGCTTTCGGACCCCAAAACGGTGAGTAATAGTGCATGAAACGGGCCAGAATCAGCCAAAATTGCGACTGTTGACGACGGACATGTAAACGCACCGCGGGGATCGTCAATCGTGGAAATAGCTCTAGGACCCCAAAATGGTGAATAATAGTCCATGAAAGAGCCCAGAA
>NW_025287961.1:0-1104 GCF_018294505.1 Triticum aestivum
GGTATTAGATACCGGTTCGGTTGCTAAGTGTTGGTAACTCGAAATAAAAGGCTATGGAATAAACGGAGACTAGCTAAAGGTGAGATGACGATATGTGTTGGAAGTGTTTCCAAGGTTGATGTGATCAAACATCGCATGCTCCCTCTACCATCGAGATTGGTGTTAAACCTAAATAATTGTTATTTGGTGTTTGCGTTGAGCATAGACATGATTGGATTATGTTTATCGCAATACGGTTATTCATTTAAGGAGAATAATGGTTACTCTGTCTATTTGAATAATACCTTCAATGGTCTTGCACCTAAAATGAATGGTTTATTGAATCTCGATCGTAGTGATACACATGTTCATGCCAAAAGATATAAGATAGTAATGATAGTACCACATACTTGTGGCACTGCCACTTGAGTCATATTGGTATAAAACGCATGAAGAAGCTCCATGTTGATGGATCTTTGGACTCACTCGTTTTGAAAAGATTGAGACATGCGAACCATGTCTATTAGTATATATGCATGAAGAAAGTCCATACAGATGGATCATTTGGACTCACTTGATTTCGAATCACTTGAGACATGCAAATCATACCACATGGGCAAGATGACTGAAAGGCCTCGTTTTCAGTTAGATGGAACAAGAGAGCAACTTGTTGGAAGTAATACATTTGATGTGTGCAGTCCAATGAGTGCTGAGGCATGCAGTGGATATCGTTATGTTCTTACTTCACAGATGATTTGAGTAGATGCTAAGAATATTTACTTGATGAAACACAAGTCTGAATTATTGAAAGGTTCAAGTAATTTCAGAGTGAAGTTGAAGATCGTCGTGACAAGAGGATAAAATGTCTGTGATATGATCATAGAGATGAATATCTGAGTTACGAGTTTGGCACACAATTAAGAAATTGTGGAAATTGTTTCACGACTAATACCGCCTGGAACACCATAGTGTGATGGTGTGTCCGAACATCATAACTGCACCCTATTGGATATGGTGCATACCATGATGTCTCTTATCGAATTACACTATCGTTTATGGGTTAGGCATTAGAGACAACCGCATTCACTTTAAATAGGGCACCATGCAATTCCGTTGAGACGACAC
>NW_025287962.1:0-1104 GCF_018294505.1 Triticum aestivum
TTCAAACTGCTGTGTGCTACGGTAGTTGAACCCATTTCCTCTGCATGACCTGTCATTGCCACAGTAACTAGATGAAACCCACTAGCATGTGTAGGAGTTGATTGAGCCATATGTATGTGTTGTTCCTACCTTGCTATGCCTGCTATGCTTAGAGTCGTGTCAGGTCTGGTTCATCGGGGTGATGGGCTGGAGTGAAATGATTATGTTGGTAATGAGAGTGGTGTGGTGAACACGATTTGGTAAAGGTATCGATGAGAGGCCATGTAGGAGTACATGGTGGGTTGTTTCATTGAAGCCGACCTTAAGCACTGAGATCTGTATGTGTGATTTAAGAATCAGCTACTACCATACATTGGGCCCTGAAATATGACCCCGCTCGACTTCTTATTCACCCTAGCTCTCTGTCCAGGAGTTGCAAGTAGTTTCTAGTGTTTGTAGCCTACTGGAGGCCGTGGACAGCGCTGACCGTAGGGGTGGGCTGTGATGTGGTAGGTACGTGGCCGGGTGTACTGAATACCCGTTAGGTATCTCGGGAACCCTGTTCACATCGTTCGGGGCCGTATGGGAAACCTCGGCCAGACTCCCTGCGGATGGAACCTGAATAGGCGATAAACCTGGACTAGAGGCTTAAGTGTTTAGGTAGGTAGTGGTCTACACCCACGTCGGCTTTCGCTTGAAGTCTGCCGAGCACATGTCGTGTGCAGACGCTAAGTGGTGGAAACATGTATGACGAAGTACACCCCTGCAGGGTTATCATAATCTATTCGAATAGCCGCGTCCGCGGTAAAGGACTACTTGGTTGCCTATACAGTTCATAGACAAGTAAATGGAAACTACTAAAAGCCTCAAGATAAGTGTGAGTGCCGAGGATGGCTCTTCCGTAGGAAGACGGAGGTGGATCCTCGGTAGTGTATTGAAGTGGTGAGTAGTGGACTCGTGTGCGCAAAACCATTTCAAGTTGGAGTATCGTAGGATAGCCTAGCCAAGAGTCAAAGCTGGCTTGCTGCAATAACTCCACCAACCCTTCTTGATACTATGCATGTATGTAGGATCTGATGTAAGTCTTGCTGAGTACCTTTGTACTCATGTTGCTATAATCTACAT
>NW_025287963.1:0-1104 GCF_018294505.1 Triticum aestivum
GTGTTGATTGTAGAGGCATTAATAATATTACTATTCGTTATCGTCATCCTATTCCTAGGCTAGATGATATGCTTGATGAATTGAGTGGCTCTACAATATTCTCCAAAGTTGATTTGCGTAGTGGCTACCATCAAATTCGTATGAAATTGGGAGATGAATGGAAAACAGCATTTAAAACTAAGTTTGGATTATATGAGTGGTTAGTCATGCCTTTTGGGTTAACTAATGCACCTAGTACTTTCATGAGATTAATGAACGAAGTTTTACGTGCTTTCATTGGACGATTTGTGGTAGTTTACTTTGATGACATACTGATTTATAGCAGATCTTTGGAAGAACATTTGGAACATTTACGTGCTGTTTTTATTGCTCTACGTGATGCATGTTTATTTGGTAACCTTGGGAAGTGCACCTTTTGCACCGACCGAGTATCTTTTCTTGGCTATGTTGTTACTCCACAGGGAATTGAAGTTGATAAAGCCAAGATTGAAGCTATTGAGAGTTGGCCGCAGCCCAAAACGGTCACACAAGTGAGGAGTTTTCTTGGCCTCGCTGGATTCTATAGGCGTTTTGTGAGAGATTTCAGCACCATTGCTGCACCTCTCAATGAGCTTACAAAGAAAGATGTGCTTTTTCTTTGGGGTACCGCACAGGAAGAAGCCTTCACGGTATTGAAAGATAAGTTGACACATGCTCCTTTACTCCAACTTCCTGATTTTAATAAGACTTTTGAGCTTGAATGTGATGCTAGTGGAATTGGATTAGGAGGTGTGTTATTACAAGATGGCAAACCTGTTGCTTACTTTTCTGAAAAATTGAGTGGGCCTAGTCTGAATTATTCTACTTATGATAAAGAATTATATGCTCTTGTTCGGACTTTAGAAACATGGCAACATTATTTATGGCCCAAAGAATTTGTTATACATTCTGATCATGAATCTTTGAAACATATTAAAAGTCAAGCTAAACTGAATCGTAGACATGCTAAATGGGTGGAATTCATTGAGACTTTCCCTTATGTCATTAAACACAAGAAGGGAAAAGAAAATGTTATTGCTGATGCATTGTCTCGTCGCTATACTATGCTTTCACAACTTGACTTCA
>NW_025287964.1:0-1104 GCF_018294505.1 Triticum aestivum
TCCGGAGCGTTGAGTTGTGGACGAAACAATCTGATGCTGCAGTAGAATCCGAGTCAAACTACAAGTCCAAAGGTGTTACATCACCTCCACTTGGGCCCATTGGCCTTGTACGACCTAGATTTAGTTTTAGGCTGCCTTGGGACGTCCTCCCACCTCCTTGGCCGCCACCCCTTGCTCCTATATAAGTAGATCCATCTAGTAGCTTTTCCTTGGGATTTGTTTAGTTAAAAGTTAGCCATTGCAACTTCGTGTACTTTGTTTGTGTTCAACGACCAGACAAAGGCGTCACAGAACCCCACCTTGATCAATAAAGCTTTCATCTTATATTCGCAATATCCAGATTGCAATCTTAGTTTCTTGCTTGTTCTTCGTTTGCTCGCAGGAAACAGACCCTCGTGGTCAGGTTGATCGTGCTCCGGCGTGGTCAATAACCTCTCGGAGTTGGTTTAGCGATTGCTAAGGCGCGACGTCCTCGCACGTTCGTAGTCGGATCGTGAAAGTCGACTTCCACCAAAGCGATATCCATCATCTCATCGAAAGACGGGACACCTTTGCATCTATCATTCTCACCGAGCAACCTGAAAACTGATACCACTTGATAGAGGCGGGGTGTCCCGATCTTTCGATGAGATGATAACTATCGATTTGGTGGAGACGACTTTGACGATCTGACTACAAACGTGCACGACGTTGCGCCTTAGCAATCGCTAAACCAATCTCCTGAGGCTACTGACGATGCCGGAAGCACGGTCAGCCTGACCACGAAGGTCTATTCCTGCAAGCAATCGAAGAACGAGCAAGAATATGATAAAGCAATCTGAATATTGCAAATATATATGAGGTATTGATAATGGTGGGAATCCGTAAGCGGTCTTGGTCTGGTCGTTGGACACAAACGAAGTACACGAAGTTGCAATGGCTAACTTTTAACTAAACAAATCCCAAAGTCTAAACGATGCCCTAAGGGCTGTATATATGGAGGAAGAGGGGGGAATTTCGTGGCCCTTGGTGGAGGGGTCCGAAATCAACCCTATCTCTTGTTTCCCCACACATACGGACTCTAAAAATAGCCTATACTTATGTATTTCGAAATTACATGGGCCT
>NW_025287965.1:0-1104 GCF_018294505.1 Triticum aestivum
GCTATATCATTGTCGTGACGATTCTAACTGTGCTACCTGGTCCTTATTCTCGGAGCACCAATTTTCGACGATGAACTAACCTTATGTCGATCCTCATCGTCATATCATTTCGCCTTGAACAACAAGCTTGGTTTCGAGTTTGTGTCGTACCCTTGGTTCCAATAACCTTTCACTTCATCATTACTTGACTTGATGTCGTTACCGATCGATTACATCTTCATGAACTCTCGCGACAAAGGTGTCGTGATCCTCAACATTCTGAGCTCATCCAGGATATCAATTGAATTCATGATGAGAAATAACATCCTTGCCCTCGATGAATTGTATTATCGTCGACCACTTTATTGCCTTCCCACCAACACAAGCTTGTTCATGTTTGGTGTTATACCTTGAGTTCCTTGCTATCCAGCAATTGTTCTTCTTTACCTTGGAGTATTACCATCCTTTATGTCAAGAATGTTCTGAGATTTGTTCCGCCTCTTGAGAATTCTTGGCATAGAAATACTTCTCACCATCACCATTCTTTATTGGTCCCCGTGTTAATTCCAACAAGTGAACGGTGTTGTTTGGATTCTTTCCTTCTAGCAACCCTATTTTTTTGAAGTTAATGGTCGAAAGTTCATTCTTAGGCTATTGACTATTGAATCACCATTCTGACATTGGTCGCGCAACCCAACCCATATTTCGGGCGCACCTTTCAACCAATGTTTAATTGTGTATGTTTTCCTCGAGCGTACTTCCTTATATCATTTGATCTGACCAATGTTATCTCCTTGTTCACTTAATTGTGGAAATCCATCTTTTGGGAATCTCGGTGAATTGCCGTTGAGTTCACCAGACACCTCCTTGTCCTCTCCTTGGGTTAATGATGGACTCTTGATAACGGAAAACACTTCATAGTTCATTTCCCCGAGAATCTTACAATGTCATCTCGTCAATTTGCGTTGCACCTTTTATTCTCAGGTATCCTAAGTCTGAGGTATCCTGACACCAATCGGATCTGAATCTCGGTCAGATATGAGGGTTGGGACACCTTTCCAAGAGTTATGATGTTGATCCTTTGATGACCCGCTAACATGATGTCATGCCTAGCACCCCCCCCCC
>NW_025287966.1:0-1104 GCF_018294505.1 Triticum aestivum
GATCATGTTGATTAATAAGTCGAGAGGGGCACTTAAGCATTCCAATGTGTGGTAGTAGCTGGTCATGGATCACAAACACAGAACTCAGTTCCTGAGGACGGCTGCAATGAGACAACCCACCATGTACTCCTACATGGCCTCTCACCGCTACCTTTACCAAATCGTGTTCACACACTTAGCTCACACACATTGGGACATGTTCACACGCCTCTGATTCATCCCCGATGAATCAGACCTGACTCAACTCTAAGCAATAGCAGGCATGACAACAAACATGAATGAGTAGGCACAACAGGGCTCAAACAACTCCTACTCATGCTAGTGGGTTTCATCTATTTACTGTGGCAATGACAGGTCATGCAAAGGATAAAGGGGTTCAGCTACCGCAGCAAGTAACAAATATGTCGTTGTTGTCCTAATGCAGTAAAAAAAAAGAGCAGGAGCGAGAGAGTGGGATTTTATCGGAATGAACAAGGGGGTTTTGCTTGCCTGGCACTTCTGAAGATAACATTGAGTCTTCATCAGTGTCAATGATCACATCATCAGTATCACGTCTATCGAGAGGGGACAAATACCGGCAACACAGAAAGGAACACAATCAATGCAATGCACAATATGATGCATGATCATGACATGGCAAAATGAATGTGTTTTGGGCTAATGCAACTAAAATCAGATTAAATGAAGTTGGTTTGAATCCAAGATTCAAATTCAAACTCCATATGTGATTATTTAAATGCCCTTTAATTGATTTGTGCTAAACAGCAGCTATAAGTTGTTCTAACATGCATGAAAATGGTACAGATGGATTCCTTGAATTTTTCTGATAATTTTTCATATATAATTTATTTAATTTGGAGTTACGGTTGAAATTCTATGAATTTTTGAAGTTTGTGGTATTTTCTGGAATTTCAGAATTAAATTAAATCCAGAAAGCATTACTGCGTCAGCATGACGTTGGCACGACGTCAGCAAGTCAACAGGGGCCGGCTCGGGTCAAACCTGACGTGTGGGGTCCACACGTCAGTGACACAGGGGCTAATCCCGCGTTGACCCGGGCTTTGACCCACTACGGGGCCCACTGTCAGTGGCTGTGGGGGGGGG
>NW_025287967.1:0-1104 GCF_018294505.1 Triticum aestivum
GTTTGGTAGTACCCAAAGTGTTCCTCCGGTAAACGGGAGTTGCATAATCTCATAGTCATAGGAACATGTATAAGTCATGAAGAAAGCAATAGCAACATACTAAACGATCGGGTGCTAAGCTAATGGAATGGGTCATGTCAATCAGATCATTCTACTAATGATGTGACCTCGTTAATCAAATAACAACTCATTGTTCATGGTTAGGAAACATAACCATCTTTGATTAACGAGCTAGTCAAGTAGAGGCATACTAGTGACACTTTGTTTGTCTATGTATTCACACATGTATTATGTTTCCGGTAAATACAATTCTAGCATGAATAATAAACATTTATCATGATTATAAGGAAATAAATAATAACTTTATTATTGCCTCTAGGGCATATTTCCTTCAGTCTCCCACTTGCACTAGAGTCAATAATCTAGATTACACTGTAATGATTCTAACACCCATGGAGCTTTGGTGCTGATCATGTTTTTCTCGTGGAAGAGGCTTAGTCAACGGGTCTGCAACATTCAGATCCGTATGTATCTTGCAAATCTCTATGTCTCCCACCTGGACTAGATCCCGGATGGAGTTGAAGCGTCTCTTGATGTGTTTGGTCCTTTTATGAAATCTGGATTCCTTTGCCAAGGCAATTGCACCAGTATTGTCACAAAAGATTTTCATTGGACCCGATGCACTAGGTATGACACCTAGATCGGATATGAACTCCTTCATCCAGACTCCTTCATTTGCTGCTTCCGAAGCAGCTATGTATTCCGCTTCACATGTAGATCCCGCTACGACGCTTTGTTTAGAACTGCACCAACTGACAGCTCCACCGTTTAATGTAAACACGTATCCGGTTTGCGATTTAGAATCGTCCGGATCAGTGTCAAAGCTTGCATCAACGTAACCTTTTACGATGAGCTCTTTGTCACCTCCATATACGAGAAACATATCCTTAGTCCTTTTCAGGTATTTCAGGATGTTCTTGACCGCTGTCCAGTGATCCACTCCTGGATTACTTTGGTACCTCCCTGCTAAACTTATAGCAAGGCACACATCAGGTCTGGTACACAGCATTGCATACATGATAGAGCCTATGGCTGATGCATAGG
>NW_025287968.1:0-1104 GCF_018294505.1 Triticum aestivum
TCCGGAGCGTTGAGTTGTGGACGAAACAATCTGATGCTGCAGTAGAATCCGAGTCAAACTACAAGTCCAAAGGTGTTACATCACCTCCACTTGGGCCCATTGGCCTTGTACGACCTAGATTTAGTTTTAGGCTGCCTTGGGACGTCCTCCCACCTCCTTGGCCGCCACCCCTTGCTCCTATATAAGTAGATCCATCTAGTAGCTTTTCCTTGGGATTTGTTTAGTTAAAAGTTAGCCATTGCAACTTCGTGTACTTTGTTTGTGTTCAACGACCAGACAAAGGCGTCACAGAACCCCACCTTGATCAATAAAGCTTTCATCTTATATTCGCAATATCCAGATTGCAATCTTAGTTTCTTGCTTGTTCTTCGTTTGCTCGCAGGAAACAGACCCTCGTGGTCAGGTTGATCGTGCTCCGGCGTGGTCAATAACCTCTCGGAGTTGGTTTAGCGATTGCTAAGGCGCGACGTCCTCGCACGTTCGTAGTCGGATCGTGAAAGTCGACTTCCACCAAAGCGATATCCATCATCTCATCGAAAGACGGGACACCTTTGCCTCTATCATTCTCACCGAGCAACCTGAAAACTGATACCACTTGATAGAGGCGGGGTGTCCCGATCTTTCTATGAGATGATAACTATCGATTTGGTGGAGACGACTTTGACGATCTGACTACAAACGTGCACGACGTTGCGCCTTAGCAATCGCTAAACCAATCTCCTGAGGCTACTGACGATGCCGGAAGCACGGTCAGCCTGACCACGAAGGTCTATTCCTGCAAGCAATCGAAGAACGAGCAAGAATATGATAAAGCAATCTGAATATTGCAAATATATATGAGGTATTGATAATGGTGGGAATCCGTAAGCGGTCTTGGTCTGGTCGTTGGACACAAACGAAGTACACGAAGTTGCAATGGCTAACTTTTAACTAAACAAATCCCAAAGTCTAAACGATGCCCTAAGGGCTGTATATATGGAGGAAGAGGGGGGAATTTCGTGGCCCTTGGTGGAGGGGTCCGAAATCAACCCTATCTCTTGTTTCCCCACACATACGGACTCTAAAAATAGCCTATACTTATGTATTTCGAAATTACATGGGCCT
>NW_025287969.1:0-1104 GCF_018294505.1 Triticum aestivum
ATACTTGACACTTGCAAAGCTCTAGCAAAACGAACTACACGATCTTTTATGCTATGCTTAGGATTGGGTCTTGTCCATCACATCATTCTCCTAATGATGTGATCCCGTTATCAACGACATCCAATGTCCATAGTCAGGAAACCATGACTATCTGTTGATCACAACGAGCTGGTCAACTAGAGGCTTACCAGGGACATAGTGTGGTCTAAGTATTCACACGTGTATTACGATTTCCGGATAATACAGTTATAGCATGAATACAAGACAATTATCATGAACAATGAAATATAATAATACTTTTATTATTGCCTCTAGGGCATATTTCCAACAGGTTCCTTAGCCTCAATAGCTCTTTTCACCCTCCCTTTCAAGGAGGCCAAATCATTGCTGAACATGCCCATGGCGTGATTGTTAATCTTTTTCATCTTCGGATCATCCCACAGTTGTTCTATGTTATCATCCCGGTCGGGGAACTTGAATCTCTTGTGCAACTTTGTCAGGAGCGACTGCGTCAAATGTTCTTTACTCATTAAGTCATCGTCGTTGATGCTCGCGCATTCCCGTAGGATGCATCCTACTTGGTTCCCATAGCACTTGCAAGGTTCTTCTGGCTCTAATGGCTCAAACTTGCCAGGTGCCATCTTTGTGATCACCAGTCGTCCAATCCCTAGTTTGTTAGGTTTTCATATCCTCTGCTTCTTCTGCTTCTTCTTTTCGGTAGCGGCATCGGCGCCGGTACCTTCCCCACCGGTCTCGGCGCCGCCATCGGTCTTGGCACTGCCGTCGGTGTCAATGTCGGCGTCAGTACCATCATCGAGGCCGACCTGCAAACCTTGACTTTGCTTAGCAGTCAAATAGTCGAGGTGCTCTTGTTCACCATCATAATCCATCGCGTCTGCATCTTGGTCAGAAGGCCCAGTTTCTGTGTTGTTCGACATGTTTCCTATGATTAAGTCTCCTCGTTTAATTCTAAAACTATGAAAAAAATGAGAAATGACATAAAAAAGAAATTTATGGTGCCGGAATGTCGTTTCCCCGCTACTCCCAGCACTCGATATGCCTACCATGTAGCACAAATCATGCCAAAGTTCACGAAAAATTTCG
>NW_025287970.1:0-1104 GCF_018294505.1 Triticum aestivum
GGAAATCAGCAGATGCCATTGTTAAAGAATGTACTAATTCTCTGAACATTGTTTTGTTTTTTTATAGCAAATTATTGTATGAATTCTGAACATTTGCAAAGAAACTGTTGCTCCTTTGGATCGATGCCGGAGGCGGGACTGACTGACTCACCGCTGTTTCTTCATCCGCAACACGTTCAGATTAACACCGAGGCTCCCTGCCGTTCACAGCGTCTTGCCAAGTACAATACTACAACCAGGCAAGTAGCTCTTCTTGTATGTGGTGGTGAAGCAATGCCGGCTCCTTTTTTGGCCAAAACCTTCTTGCAAATGATTTAATAAATTATTTAATCCCATGGTTCATTATTCCGTTAAGTGTAATATGTCCATTCAAGCATTATCTTGTTCATGCTTTGTTCCAGCAGCGTTTTGTTTGTTTAAAAAAAGTCACACTAACAGTTTTTTCTTTTTCTAATTGGAACAGCTTCTGAGGATCGAGGAGGAGCTGGGCGACGCTGCGGTGTACGCTGGCCTCAAGTTCGCCTGACTTCCGTCAAAGTGTAATCATGTTGTACACAGTACACCGTTCTCCATCGGCGTCGACTCCCAAGGTCTGGTCCGATTCGGTCCGCCCCTTTCGATGCTTCCCATTCATCTGTTTAGCCTCAAAGATTTGCAATTTATTCGTTCGTTTCCAACCATCATCAGCAGCTGGCATGACGAGCACTGCACAAGGTCCCTGCTGCCTGCTGACTGTCAATGGCTCCCTTCCCTGCTGCAGGTAGCATCTTCACTTATTCAGTTCAGACATGCAGAGCAAAAAATATGTGGCCAGCTGAATTCTAAATAACGACGTCAGTTCAGACATGTTAAGAGAATCAGCAGATTTCATTGTTAAGAGAATGAGTTAATTCTCTGAAAATCGTTTTGTTTTTCTGTAGCAAATTATTGTATGAATTCTAAACATTTGTGCAAAGATACTGTTGCTCTGAACATTATTCAAACAACAGAGATAGAGCACAGTCTGGATATACATGAGCATTAAGCTAGGAGAATTCTTAGCTAATCCTTGATGAGACATTGGTGTGCTGAATTATCTCTGTTACCCACCATAATTTATTTTTT
>NW_025287971.1:0-1104 GCF_018294505.1 Triticum aestivum
ACCTCTAGGCCCTAGCCCCACCTCGGCCGAGACCTCCACGCCGCCGGCGATGTCGCCGTCGTGGCCACGGTCGCCGTAGCACCCAACCGAGCACACCATCGTGCTCCCCGCCTCACCAGGAGCACGCAGCACGCACCAACGCTTCCCCAAACCCCCTGCAACGCTGATCCCGACCGCACCCGAACTCCGGCCGCCGCAGCCGAGCTCGCCACCGTCAACTCCGGCCACCCCGAGCCCAACCACCACCACCAATAGACGCGGCTCAACCTCAGCAACACGTAGATGCCTTCCGCCGTCCATTTGGTTGCCGGAATGGCAAAAAGCACTTTCGCCGCCATCTCGGACCTCGCCGGCGTCATGTCACCGGTGGGGTTTGACTTGCCCGACCTGGGGTTTGACCCCCCAGGGTCACTGACGCGTGGGCCCTGTCGGCCAGGTGGTTAGGTTAGCGCTAACTACTGTTAGTTAACCCCCCTGACACTGACAGTGGGCCCCAGCGCCACTAACCCCTAATTAGGATTAATTTAATCCTGTTTAACCCCCCCTGTCACTGACGTGTGGCCCCCACACGTCAGGTTTGACCTCAGCCAGCCACAGTTGACCACTGACGTCATGCTGACGTCATGCTGACGCAGTAATTGAATTTCTGGATTTAAATTAAATCAGGAAATTCCAGAATATTAATTAAACTTCAAAAATTCATAACTTTTATTCTGTAACTCCAAATTGGACAAATTATATATGAAAAATGATCAGAAAAATCCAATCTATCCATCTGTACTATTTTCATGCATGATCAAGCAAGTTAAATTTATGTTTTAATCAGAACAAGGAAAAGCACTTTAAAAGGCCATATTTGAATTTGAAATTTGAATCCTTGATTCAAATTTGTTCAAACACTTCTGGTTTTAGTTGCATTAGCCCAACACACTCATATTGCCATGTTTCATGCATGCATCATATTGTTGCACATTGTTTGGTGATGCTTGTGTATCGATGTCCTTTGCGACAGGATCTGTCCCCGAGGAGTACCGTGATTACCCTAACGAAGAACCGTATCCGTGCATCGAACCATCAGGCAAGCAACCAACCATTTGATCATAT